>NW_020230012.1:1085000-1352562 GCF_003227715.2 Harpegnathos saltator
GAGAGGAGCGGCGAGAGAGAGAGGGGGGGAGAGAGAGAGAGAGAGTCAGAGAGAGAGAGAGAGAGAGAGAGAGAGAGAGAGAGAGTCAGAGAGAGAGAGAGAGAGAGAGTAGTCGTCGCGTTCGATCTCGTTACCGCGGGTGAAGGGTTAACGTCGTTAAATCTGTACGATCGAGTCCCCGCGGGATTACACCGCGAAAGAGCCGACTTTAATTATGAACGAGTTATTCCCATTAGTAATAACAAAGGACGGTAATCCCGACGAACGATTGTAGCGTCGCGTTAGCGACCGATTACCGTCGCCGGACGCGCGACGGTACAGCTCGCGCGAGCCAGTAGATAAACTCGGCTGGAATATCAACAGGACCAAGCTTATTTGTATGTAAATGTCGAGCTACTGGCAGGCCACTCGCGCGCGCGCGAGAAAGAGAGAGAGAGAGAGAGAGAGAGAGAGAGCGCTTACTGTCGCTCTCTCGCGCTCCCCGAGAGAGCTTTTCAGCGACGACGACGACGACGACAAGGAGGACTACTCTCCACTACGTCCCGACTTCGTTTAACGCAATCGCCCAAGTTTACTGTCGTCCTCACCCCGCTCGCCCCGCTCGCCCCGACGCCAATTATCGCGCCAACGATTATTACGTGCAGATCCCGGATCCCGGATAGCCGGCCGATGCGCGACGATACCGGCCGTCTTTGGTGATGGCCGCCGGTGTGAGCGGGGCTGCGCCGTAGCGACGACGTAAGAGGATTTTTCGGCAGGCGGCGAGGACGAGCGCGAAACTTCGGCAAACATAAGCCGCGCGCGTCTAATTGGAAGCCGCCGGGAATCGACTTATATCCCACGGAAGAGTGCTCGGGGAGCGACGGAATTGATTATGGAAATTTAATGAACTTATGAAACAATAATACGACTTTCGCACGCGCGCCCCTCGCGGAAAGTATCAATTTGGAGTTACTCGACTGGCGCGCACTCGTCTCGACGAGAGCGCATCTCGATGAGATGAGACGCGACGCGACGCGACGCGACGCGACGCGACTCCACTCCACTCGGCGACGTCGGATGACGTTAACGACCTTCGACTGCAGTCATCGCGTCGCGCGCGATAATGCTCTTACGCGAAGTCCGCTAATTATAATGTGTAGATCGCATCGACATCGCAAGGGATAACGTGCCGACGATTTTTCATCAGCGCGAATGGAAGCGGTTTCAATTCAACGGCGGCGACGGCGGCGGCGGCGGCGGCGACGGATAGCTCCCGTTAGTAAAAAGGTACACGACCGGAGGGTGGACGAGAGGATGAAGCGCGGCGTGCGATCGCACGCACCCTACGGCGCGACGTTCTCGCCCCGTGTCGATCCTCTGCCGGATCCAGCTTCGATTCGCGAGGCGGGACGGGGAATTCGCACACCTCGGGGGCATCGGGGCGAATTGTGAAAGTTTCACGGTGCGTTAACTCCGTGTAACGCGCCGAGTAAGAAATACCAATTTCCAATCTGTATTTAACTTTTCAACTATCCTCAGCGACTATCCGCGCTGCAGTCTATCCTCGAGTCTCTCTCTCTCTCTCTCTCTCTCTTTCTTTCTTTTCGGTAGCGCAGCAAGTCCAACGACGAAGGACGGAGGGTCGGACAGACGGGCCGTCGGGCGAAGCCGCGGGGATTCCACTCGCTATAAAACTTGCACGGATGCGAGCAAGTCGTGCTCTTTTCTCGATCGCGGCCAGCCGCGCCGCTCTTGTCTCCCGCTCTTGACAAGAGGCCGAGACAGCGGAGACTGTGAGCAATCACCTAATGCAGTGGGCTCTTACACGGCTCACCCCCTACGTGCCAACCCTGTCGGGCCGGAAAGAAGAGTCGCGCGCGCGCGCGCGCGGGGACTCGACGGAGTCGAAGATTCGTCGCGGTTTAACTGTCTCGCGGAAAAGCACGAGCATTCGCCGCTTTTCTCGCCCGGGCGCGAGCGCCTTCGATCGCGGTGCGCGAGGTTGGCGCGCGTTCGTTAGTTTGCCGATTGCTTCGTGAAATCCTCGTTCGCGAAGATTGAATGAGTCTCTTTGTCTCCGCCACCTCTTTCTCTCCTCGGCTTCTTTATTTCCCCCGGAACTTTGCTCTTTGCCATTGTCGGGTGTGCCGCACGTAGCGGATGCACCGGCGCCGTGTGTCTGCTTTAGTTGGATGGTCCTTCGTCGAGCTCGAAGACGCGAAGCGCGTCGATTGTAACTAACATAACTTTTGAACGTACCACACTCGAGGGTATAAATATGATAACTTGGGCAAGACGAAGGAGACGCGCACGTGCATGAGAGAGAGAGAAAGAGAGAGAGAGAGAGAGAGAGAGAGAGAGAGGGAGCATATCGCGTCTCACTGAATGTATATATTAAAACTTGAGAACGCGGAATACAGGATGCGCGAACGCGTCGAGCAGGTCTAAGTTGGGTAGTTTTTATCGCCCAACTTGCCGGAAAGATGCGGTAGGCACGCAGCTTCCGCGTGATTCAGCGCAGTATCATTAAGACAAGTGCAACGCAAGTATAGTTCCTTATTATATCCTTATAGCTGTTCACGTGTCTTACCGGATCGTCGTTGTTATTCTCAACGGCAGTTACCTCGCGCCGCGTGTAAAGCACTCTCGCTTTCTTGTTAGGCGAGTTTAAAGTACCGCAGCGTGTAAGGGAAGGAAGCCCGGATCAGGTTGCGGTACTTTGCGAGGACGCAACAAGCTCTTTGCTCTTCTTCGTGCCGCGCCAGTCGGGTTCGCCGCCGTTAAAATATTCTCTCTCCTTGGTGACTTCGCGAGCGACGGTAAAAATAGGAATTTTCCTGATTAACTCTAATAATTGGACGCTCTCTGTCCAATTCTTCCGGGCGCGAAATTTTCTTCAATTTTCTATGCTAATTACGATAAAAGTGTGCGATTCTCGCGAATTAAGAAATCCATCCTTCGTATTTATCTCCACGATCTTTTTAACTTCCACCCAAATTAAATAATCTAACCTTTGTATGTGTCGGTTTCTTTTACTTATTCCGAATTAAAGAAAGGATAGATAGACGTTGCAACTTTTGTAGAATCTCGCGCAACGTAGAACGACTTCCTCCTCCGAGTAAACTTTTAAATGTAATGGAAATAGACGTAATGGATAAAGACAATAAATTGCAAGATGTTTCGCAAGAACCGAGGAAATCCTTTCTGATGTCTAAATCAACCCGAGAATAACACGATTTACTGCGAAGAAAGAGAGGGAGAGACAAGAAATCAACAATTATTAGCCGCAACAAAGCGCAGCCTCCCTCCCCGAGCGATCGAAGTTTCGCAAAGTAATAAAAACGCAACGATTATGACGCCTCTCTCGCGACACTAGCGGACAACAAAATCACATCGATCGTCGCCCGCGGCATAATAATGAATAACGGAGGGCGGCAAAAGAGGGCGTCGAAAGCGTGCACGCTGGAGTCGATCATCCGGCGGGGGGGGGGGGAGGGGGTAACATTTCGGCATGGGGACGGACAGACGGACGGACGAACGGAAGGAGGACTCTCTCGCGAGCGGATGTATAAAATGATCGTTGCTCTTGCGGCAAAGTGAATGTTCACGGCCGGCCTGGCCGATATTTATGTAGTGCCATGGCGTGCCATGGTTTATGGTTTTTGCGCGGTCCATGGCAGGATGCAAAGAGCGTCGTAAAACAGGGACGCGGAACGTTACCGGAGAATAAACGGCCTATGGGTACCTGAGCGCATAAATTCGCTCGTGCGACGTGCGCGTATATGTATTTTTTCCACCCCCGCCACCCTCTCTCAAATGATGAGAGTCAGGGATACTTGGCACGGCGATCAAACACGCTCGGGAAAAGAGCCGCTTCTAAGACGGCGGCTCGCATGACAGTCTAATAACCCAGCTTTTATGGTACAAGGCCGCGATGTTGCTCGGCGGGGAGGGAGGGGAGGGGGAGGGAGATTTGTGAGACCCTGAAATGGCGCGGATGGAACTTTACGGGCGAGCAAAAAGCCATAAATCACTAACGAGACTCGATATTATTTACTTTTCCCATATGACTTTTGAATTCGTTTCCCTGATGCATCGTTTCCTTGCGACAAGGGGACGCAGGGGTTTCGAGAATTTTCGACTGAGTTCGGGGAAAGGGAAAAACAATGAGAAAGAATAGTATAAGCTAAGAATGTGATACGCACGAGATATTGATCCCTTGGGAAAATAAATCTGGCGCTATGAGGACTCAATCGTTCCAAATATCGACGTCGGCACTTACGCGCGATAAAATAATTCTTACGTGGACGGCGATAGAGGTGAAGCGGGGCAGGGGGAGGGGGCTAGAGAATAATGGGATACCACCGAAATGCACAAATTGGGGCGTGCTTCGCATCCGTGAACGCGCAAGGGCTATAATTCTATTTCCAGCCCGGGAATGATAAATTCGGAAGCGTTTTATGTGTCGGACGAGAAGAAACGTGGGGTGGATATATTCGGCCAGAGGGGGAGGAAACACACTCTTTATTCGTACAACGTAACTGAATCAGGGATTTCTTGTAAGAAAGGGGGGTGGAAACAGCAGAAGAAAAAATTAGGTTTCTCCCTCCGATATCGATATCCTCGAAGATATGATTTGATTTAACCCGTAACTGCTGTTCACCGGTCAAATTGACCGGTAGGAAACGGAATTGATGAATATCTTGACAAATAATAACACGACCACACAACTGCGCGTATATCAGTCGACTGACATTCGGAATGTAAGAAAATACACCGACGGATGAATACGCAACAAGAAAATTAACCGCGTTATTTAAATTTCAAATAGTGCAATGGTCCAATTGACCGGAGAACAGCAGCTACGGGTTAACGAGGTAAAACATCGCGAGAGAAAAAATCGCGCGGTTACCGGAGAGAGTTCGAGCGCCAGGTGGGCGCGCTCGCGGATTCTTTACGAGGCATCGATAATCTCCATGAGATTTCGTTTTCCCGCCATCTTCTCCTCGGCAAAGTTTACTTGTTTCGCAGCGAGCAAGAGTGGAGGTAAAGGCGACACGTTCATCGAACTTAGGGACTACTTCTCCAGAGAAATGGAGCAAGTTCGGTGCAGCCTAGATCGCGGATAAAGATACACATCTAGCCGTAATACGAGCGCTATAGCCCCGCTCTTTCGGCAGTTAAAAGTTTTCGCACTTTTCAGAGAACGAGGTGCATCGATAGCCCGTACATTTCTTCTCGTCGCGGAAGAACGAATGTGAAATTCTTCGACTAAAGTAAAGTACTCGCCGTTGTTCTCCTCGCCTCTTGCATTACAAGAGTTTTATTTGTGACGATTATTAACGTAAGAAATGCTGCCACATAAACCGGAGCGTTATAAATAAATTTGACAAAATTAAATTAATATTAGATTGTTCACTCTCGGTGAAAGCTCGTAAGAAAAAGTAGACAATCCCATAATCAGGCATAACTTAATTTTCCTTCGTCTTTTATGACCTTCTCTATCACTGGAAAAGAGATATATTATTATGATAAAATATATCAAAATGTATTATTATGATAAAGTTATGCCTAATTATAAAAATATCGACTTTTGACTGTTTGCAAAAATCCCTACGAATTTATCGAACAACCTAAAATAAAGTTAGTCGGTTTAGTTTTAACGAAGATTTTCGTCGTGCTAAGTACGAGAATGTTATTTATTTATACACGGAAATAATAACATTGCAGGAAATTTTCGAAGGGTTCGGAAATGGGTACGGGAAAATGCAGATCCTTGCGTTTCGCATTCCGGAAGCCAACTTTGTTGCGCGCCGGTTTCCGTATCGCTGGCCTCCCGCCTAAATGGCATTTTTACCCCGCTGGGAAATCAGTAGTTCGATGAAGCGTGTCTCGTATGCCGTCGTTAATTCCATTTGTAGCTATTTGCTTGACTTTCCTCCGGCAACGCGGTCGATCGCGAACCTGCATCCAATATAGATATATATATATATATATATGCCACCATTCTCTTGTTTTTCGTATTTTGTATGTTTACCATGCGGCGGTTTGTACGTTTCTTCCTGTCGAACGATGATTCGACTACGACGAGAATCGAGAGTCGGCTGTGAATCGCGTCGATGGCAGAAATAAGGAAAAACGCGGACACGCGCGGAAAATTCTGCCTCTTCCGGAACATGGATTCTCGCTTCGTCGTTTATCGCCTGAATATTTCATCGCGATCTAATTGACCGGCGAATTGAACTTTGCGTTCCTCAGCGTAAATTTTAACTTCAATTTAATCGTTCACTTTATGATTGTTAGCAAAGTGGAGATTGGTTATTTCAGTTCCGCCATTCGAGTTTTGCCTCTGTTACCTTGTAATTGCACCGACGGTTTCCATCTCTGCTGTTTTGCCATTTCGACCGACAACACGCGAGAAAGAACGAGAAAAGCTGGATGAAAATCGCTAGAAGGTCTCCTCTATTTCACGCGTTGCGCGTCCTCCGTTTTATTTTCATTAAACTTCGTCCGAAAAATCCGAATAAATATCCACGTCTTGGTCTCATCGAGGATAGGATATCATCTTCCCGCGAGTGTATTGATATATCGGTCCAAGAAAATTGAAGCCGAGTTAGAACGACGAGATGATCTCCTGTCGTCCCTCGCGTATTGTTTCGCCCGTTGAAAAATTATCCGCGATCGTTCGAGCGACCGACGGCGGAAATTCGCACGATTTACGAGTGCCGCGCTAATTCGTTCCATTTTCCGTATCCTCACATTTTCCCTAGCTATCGATAACGCATTCCTCGCGCTGACAGAATGTTCTCTCTCGCCACACTTTTGGGAACGATCGCGACTCTAATTCGTCGACGATATGAGAAGAGCAAACAGAACATCACTCCGCTCGCTGCTCATCCGACAAAGGATCGAAGACCGATTGGAGGGGCGCGTCGTTGCGCGCGACGGAAGCTCCGAGTCGAATCTGAAACGACATTCAGAGACGCGGAAGAATTTTATTTGCCACGTCCGTTCCCTCACCCACCACCGCCGCCCTGTAAATTGAGTGGCTCCTTGTGCAAATTCATTCTTTTGATAAATGCGGGAGCGAGCTCGGGCCGGCGGTGACGCTACATCTCGAGAATTCCATTTCCCGCGAGCTCGATAGACGGCGATAACCAAATCCCGCGTAACCGGGAAACGGTGATATTTTTCGATACAAAATACAGTATTCCCATCCCTCGTCTCGAGGTCGGCGATGGTTCTTCTCCTCCGCGACGGAACGCGGTGGGATGGGGGAGTAGATGGAGGTGAAAGGAAGGAGGAGGAGGAGGAGGAGGAGGAGGAGGACGGTCGACGGGGCGCGCAGACGATTAATTATGTCGCCCGCTGTAACTAATCCCGCGAGACAATGGGGTTGAGTCGCATCTTCGCGTCTTTGATAACAATGCGCATTGAATCCGATACCGGGGGCGGTCCGCCCTCCCGCCAGCACCCGGTTCGGCAACCGGCCGGCGAACAATGCCGCGCCATCCGCAGGTCACGAGGCTCTCACCGCCGCGGAATTTCCTCGATTTCCTTGTTTTGCCGGGCTTCGCCGCGAGAGTAATGCGTAGAGAGAGAAAGCGTGTAACGTTACAACGGCGGAGCGCATCGAGACGCGGCAATGCGCGCGCACGCGCGCGTCCAACACAAACACACACGCACGCGCACACACACACACACGCATGCACACGCACACGCGCGCACCACACATATACACACCGTGTGTCTCGCGCTCGTAACCGGAGAGCTTACTTAACCCAACGAAATTTGCATGGCGTTGCAACGACGACCGACAATGTTCGCGAGACATGTTCGCGAATTTATTTCCACGAGAAACTCTCGAAGAATCGGTTTTACGACAACGAAATATCAAATATCGAGCGTTCCGTGAGACCGCTGAAGAGATTCTTGGTAAAAAAGTTACACGTCATTATTAATTACGTATATCAGAACGAGAGCAAGGAAAGGAAAAATCGAGCGGAAAAGGAGCAAAATAAAGCAAACAGTTAACGGCAGTAACGTGTTCATCGCAGATGTAAGCTCGCCGAGACTGATCATTTCTCAGCGTCTCGTCGCTCCGCGAGCAAGACCGACTTATTAAGCCCAACTGCGAGAATGGACGTCGGAAAGTTCAACGGAGGACGCGCATTCATTCGGTAATCCGGCGTATGTACCAGCGTAGCGGCGTACACCGCCGTTTATTACCTCAGCTACGAGGCGTGAGTCTTGCGAGATTGAACGCATAAAGCTAATTAACCGGCGATACAACGGCGGGTAATCTGCTGGCGGTACTCGCGCGAAAGATACGCGCTCATCTGCGTGCACGGGGTGTCTGCGAAATATCATTCTCCTCTCGCCCGCGTGTTCCTCGCTCGACTCCAGTCCGCTTCTTTTCAGGCGCGAATCGATCGTGTCCTATTGTCGCAGTTGTTCAACCCGCGGCGTTAATTCTCAAATTATAAAGCAATAGAAAATCACACGCGTGTTTGCAGTTTGCAGTTATTTTCGTTTAACGAATTCTCCCTTCGATCTTTCGACTCGACTCAGCTCGAAGAGCGTGAGAGCGTTTCGGGATTCTTCTCGAGGAGGTCTTCATCGACAAAAACCACGACGATCAGCTGCGACACACCGTATACATGGCGAGAGGAAGGGGAACACGGAGGAGGACGGGAAAAAATGGCGGGATAGGAGGCAAACAGCGAGGAAAGTTCAATTTCGCGGCAGGGTCGACGCTAATATTTAACTCGATTTTAAAAACCACTAGAGATCGCTTAAAGCACGGCGACGTGTAATAGATAATACAGAAACAAAGACGGAGCTCGCGCGTTGCAACGAAGCAAGCAGCGCTCGCAAATTTTGCCCTTCGTGATTGCATGAAGTGCTAATATCGATTTTACCGTCTCTCTCGGTGTACATCATTAAAAAACGGACGCATATTATTAAAAAACGAGCCCACTTTTATTGCGTGCAACCGTGCAAGCATCGCGATCGTACGATCGAATCGTGTCACTTTCACGTCGTTAATCTAATATCGAGACAAATCAAAATCTGACCTGACGAGATTATGGATTTTATCTCCAAAAAGATAAAAGCAAATATAGCAATATTCGCAGATATTAAATATCATGCTCTTCTGATACAATTAGATTAATTCGCAGAGATGTCGGCATTACAAGAAGCCATTATTATTCCCTAATCGCATTTAATCTCCTTTAAAGGCAGAAATCTAATTTCCACCGAAGCCGTGGCTTTCTGACTTTCATCGCGGGCTAAATTTCGCCCCAACCTAGGTTCATTTCCGCCGACCAGTCGACATTTTCTACAGGTATAATTTATTCTTGTAATAAATCTATTCTTGGCTGATGTCTTATCTCATACAAAAAACAGCTGTACATATCAGGCGCTTGGTCTCAGCTTTCCAACGAGCATCACCCTAATTTTCTACGACTACGCCTAGGAACGAAATTATCGACTAAAACATCAAGCCGCGCTCCCGATCGGATCGCCGCTGCGCCTGCTCGCCCGCACGTGCGATGCAGAAGAGGGAGAGAGAGTCAGAGCTGCGCAACGCGTAATGGGACTTACTCCCACTCCCATTCATGCCAGTTGACGCTTTTCACCACGCGGCCATTCAGCCCGCGACATGCGCAGACGCACGGCGCACCACGTGGTCGGCCGGCGTTAGAGCTTGACCACGTGCTTTTCCGACGAAATGCCACGAACGCTTCAAAGACCGTCAACTCGCGAACGAATCGACGTAGAGGCATGAAACAAAGCGCGATCTTCTCTCGTCGTGGGTTCACACTGACTTTATAATTGCCGATTCGGAGAATAGACCGAGTGGCCGGACGTGCGGACATATTCAAATCGACCAGCTCGTTATACAGCATATGTACACCTGTCTTTCTCTTACTCGTGACACAACCGTCTGCAGATTCGTTTCTTTTATCGCAGCGATAACGAAATCGATATTATCACCGTGGATCTGTGAAAGGCACTTTACGCGTGACCAAATGAGCGTTTAAAGAATTTGTTATCTATTTCGTCGTTTACCATTCGGCGGTATTTTCTTCATCGTTTTATGTGGATCATGATGAACGCGATAATGGGTTTCGTTAAATCGTTAAACATTAACTAAAGGTATAGAATTAGATGAGCGAGCTTAGCCTGAAACGTAGGTGAAATTTAATGAAATCAAGTGTCCCCGAGATTATTACTTCACTTTATTCTCTCTTTTTCGATTTATCGTCGGATATTTCGTTCAATACCAGAGCGAAAAAAAGTTACAGTTTGCATAAAGCATCGGCCGATATCTAGCGTTACCAACATCTCTCGACGGATATCTCTCGCGATATAAAATCGCGACAACGGCAATCATAAAGCATGGGTTGCCATCGTTTTGTAAAGCCTCGATGTTGAAATCGCTAAAACGAGTGGTGATACTTGCTCGCTCCGCCGATTTACTCGATGGCGGGGGGGAGATACACACGTGCACATACATATCGTACACGCATGATGTGACAAAGTAGCTTACGACAAAATAAAAAAAAAAAGCGACGAAAACGACGTCCGCGGATATCAGTGTGTTTATAAAGAATCTTTTTCTCGTTTTACTCTCCCGTGAGTTCTATTAGCCGAATCTCCGTCTTCGTCTATAATTCCGAAACGCACTTTATATTCGATGAGAAGCGAGCCGAGAACGATGCAGCATTCGTGCGATTTAGCGCGCACGATTAATCATTATTAGTATCGAGTATCGGAAAAGCAGAACCACCGCGCTCGTATTTTCGGTATCGACTGACATTTATGCGCCACTTAAATACCAGGAATACCGGAACGATTTTGCATCCGCTTGCGCCCTCCTCCCCGCCCTCTCCGTCGCCCCTTTCCTATCTCTGCCTTTTCCGTACTTTAGTGTCCGGTTAAAGAGAGTCAAAAATAAAGCCCGTTAAAATTGTGAACGCGCCATATGTGCTCTCTGCGTATAAATTATGCGCGTGTGAGTATGCGTATGTGTATGTGTATGTGCGTATGTGTGTGTACGCGCGCGCATGCGAGTTAGATGCAGGTATATGAAAACGGTCGCGTGCGGCTCCGACGATCTCGCGTTAAGATAATTAAAGAGCGAGAGCGAAACGAAGCGCGCGCGGGGAGACTGGGGAATTAAAACCGGCTAAATAACGCCCGTCCGGCTTATTTGCAGGCGTAAAAATTATTTGTTTCAGCCTCGTTCTTCGTGCGCCGCGGCAATAACGCGTACACGCGCGTAAATGACGCGGAAACATCAGGGGCCGCTTGTTGAACCGAAGCTTTCGTGCAACTTTCATTTCGTGCAAATTAACTGTAACCGCGCACGCGCGCGCGAATGCGCGAGTATTATCCGCAGCGTGTAAGTGAATAAAAAACAGGGAAAAGTTAACGGCCGGCTAAAGCGTATAAGGAAGTTCTCGTCGTCATCTCGTCGCGTCGTGTGCTCGCTCGGAATTGAACAAGACGCGCGCGTTTTCTTCGTCGCGAGCGTCGCGAATCATTCAAGTCGCGCAAGATACGTCAACTTCGAATCATCCGCGACGCGAGGCCGCGCTTCCTCTCCTCCCTCCCTCCCCCCCCCTCTCTCTCTCTCTCTCTCTCTCTTTCTCTCTCTCTCTCTCGTCGTGAATATTTTTACCCCAAATATTGATCATTATTGAATGCCCGTGCGGGACTCGGCATGTTTGCCGAAGGGTATCGTCAAGATCGAAGCAAGCGTCCAAGTGGCTGGTGGACACGATGAGTCACGTTAGCATACAACCGCGGTGCCGTGTTCTCCATTAGATAGCGTCTTGTTTTCTTAGGGCCGACCTGAATTGGGCTCATACTGCCGGACGCGCGCGAGTATGACTCACCAGCCGGCCGGCCGGCCGGCCGGCGGACGCGCGCGCACGCGTGCGAACGGTTTATTTTGACGGAAAATATAATGGCGTGTCGTCGTAGAAAGAACGACGGACGGTCGCTTTTCCCACGTCGCGAAGCGACTACGTGTCATCGCTCCATTTAACGCGAGCGAACATCGCGCATCATTTATGAGCGCACTGACGATGGCATACGCCGTCGACCACGGGCCGCGGAAACTTTTCTTTCGTTCCCCTCTTTCCTGTCCTGCCCCCCTCCGCTCGATTTTTTAAAACTTGTCGCGTCTAAACTCGTCGGGCCGACTAGCTGGCCGGTCTCCAAGCTTGTCCATTTTTAATACGCTACGTTTAATGGGCCGTTGCGGTTACTTACGACGAAGTGGCAGTCGGCGAAGTAACGACGCCAGTGGTTGAAGTCACAGATGGGGCTGAGAGGGTGGTAAGGGAATCGTCTCGGGGGAGGGGAATAGCGAAATTCTAATTCCGGATTAGAGTTTATGCTTGGCAATCTCGCGATGGGCTTCGACGTCTACGACGACGACGACGACATCGCCGACAGCGCGGCGCGGGGATGGACGACGTCGTTATCGGAGGTGCTTTCAAATTAAGCGACCCTTCTACGCTGGTCCCCGACGTGGCTTTACAATCCTACCCACTCGCGGCCGCCGTTCATGAGCGTCGCGGACGCCAAACCGATCGACGACGGAGGCGCGTCGTTAATTCCGAGACGTGCGAAATTACAGGCGAAATTATGGCCGGGCAAGCGCGTCCGTTGTCGTTATTACGCCGCGGAGGGTGTAATTGCCGAGTACAGCGGAAGCGTGCAAAGCGTGCAAAGTTTACGTGACCTCCTGTCTCCCACTTTTCATATCGCAGGAAATACCAAATTCGCGGGACAATCCGAAAGAGGGGAATTTATAAATCAAGAGGATTTCCATCAAACTCCGACTGATCTTATCGACGATTTCAAATCGCTATCGGGCAAGAATAACCCGCCCTATTTTATTAAAACGGTTACTGCCGAGCGAGCGACAAATATTAGTTGGAAATTGATGTTTCCGCTAACTATTCATCGGCTAACTTAAACAAACTTCGACGAGAGTTATCTCAAGTTACTCCACATCTCGATAGTCGCAGGAGAAAGGATTCAATATTCGTTTCTGAATTTATCGTCCCGTGTAGATTCACGTTTCGTGTCGGGACAGACAAGAAATCTCGGTGCACACTGCAAACTCGAGTGTGTTATTTTGACACGCGTTTTTTCGCGTCTGAAATCACGTCGTTTGATGCATTTCTTCGATATCAACGCGTTTAAACGCGTTAAACGACGTGATTTAAGACATGGTATGCTATATAAAGGAAGCTTCAGCTTATCACGCGTCAGAATAACACACACTCGAGTTTGCAGTGTAGTCGTTGCGAGTCCTCCAGCGAGAAGAGCCCTGCGGATCCGATAGATTACGTATGCCGTACGATAGGCGCGCTCGCCGTAAATACAGTCGGTAAAGAGCCGCGTAAAAAATCGCGAGAGCGCGAGCTCGTCCGCCCTCCTAAGACGAGAATACGCACGTCAGACGCGGAATCGAGTGAGAATCTGCAGTCGTCGTCGAGGCGGCGGGCGACCGACGTTGCGTAACAGGCTATTACCGCCGGTAGCGATTTGCGTCTCGTTCGCGTCGTGTCTCGAGCACAGCGGGCGGCGGGCAATTTGCGATACAATTTAAAGAAGACAGCCTCCGCGCCCAGCCCCTCTTGCCCCTGCGCGCCGCCCTCTGTCGGTTTCCTCTCACCGGCTCGCTCGCTCGTCTGTCCGCCCACCCGCGCTTTATATTTCGTGCTTGTAATGGCGAAACTTTCCCTTAACGATCCCGCATCCGCTTGAATTATGCACGGCGCGCGCAAGCCCCGGCCGACGACATATCCTTTTTTCCCTCCGCGACTACGTGACCGTGCCGGATCCGCCCGGTGGCGGCTTTCTTACTCCCCGCTCGCCTCTGTTGTTTGTTGCCCAAATGCATCGCGCGCATCGACGAACATACACGCGACCCCCCCCTCCCTTCTTCGCACCCCCGCCCGAGTCGCGTTACATCGTGACGCGGCGATATCGAGCGGAATCGATTGCCGGAGGTAAAGGCCGCCGTGGTTCGCGCGAGGCTGACACGGGCAACCGTCGAGCCATCGCTTTGTCTTTTAAGTGACATCGAGAGTTCAGCTGCAGGGAGCGACAAGCGACGTCACGTAGTCACGAGGGAGAGAGTCTTCAATCGTGACGCGGTCGCAATCGGCAAACGCGACTTTCCAGCGATCGGGAAGAAGAAGAAGAAGAAGAAACTACACGCTTCCTTGCAGCCGCTACCAAAAGTATCGCTCGCCCCCGTTTTCCCCCGTCCCTCATCCTCTCGTGTACTCGCCGCACAGTGCGAGGGTGGCTATTCGTCAATGCAAATCCGCGAGTTCTCCCCCCCCCCTCATTCATACAAATTCCACGCGCGCACATTCGTTGCACCCGCGCACCGTCCGTACGGTTAATGGATGCGGCTCCATCCCTCGAGGGACTGGGGGAAGCCCGGCAATACGGGTAGGGGGGACGTCGGTGAAGGAAATACAGGGAGGAGGGTGGCGACTGGTGCGAGCCTCGGAAATGCGCGGGGGATGACTCCAAACGTACGGCCCGATAGGGAAATCCGGCATACGTCCGACGCCCCTACCGCGATATCCACCCCATCCCCGCCTCTTGTCCGTGTTCCAACTGACGATAACGTTTCCGGCTGTTGTCTCCCACTTCCGTGCTTTATCGTCTCCTCCTGACTTACGCGCTAACTATCGGAAAGATTTCGATTCGTTGATCCGCCGCCAAGGACAAGGGAGTGCGAGGGCGAGGGGAATTAATAGTCGGAGGGTGGAAGCGCCGGCCGACAGAATGGAGGGCGCGCGACCAGTTTTATGGACCCCGAGGCGAAACAAGTTCTCGGGGCGAAACAAGTTCTCGGGGCGAAACAAGTTCTCGGGGCGACGCAACCAGGTCCGGGGAATTCGCGCGCGCCGGTCCTTATAATTGAGAGGTTCCGGCGCGACCGGAGGCGCAAATCGGAGAGAATCCTCGCGAGCGGAGGGTTTCCCTCCGCGCGAAGACAGAGGAGGTGGTAGGAAATATAGTTAAATATTGTTTATTTGGTAAATATTGTTTGGTCGGCAAGATATATACGATATTAAATTTCACTTTTATATTTATCACGCTCACGTTCGCGCAACACGCAGCAATCGTGAGAGCAAACAAACAATAAACCGTCCGCAGCTGTCCGTATCCGTAGTTACAAAGCGGGGAGGCAGTGACACGCACACACATCGTGGGAGGGGAGCGGACACACAAATCAGGGATAACTGCGAATTTACGATTCGATTGGGAAATATCCCGGAAATGCGTTTAACACGCGCGACGCGTCGTTCGCTCTTACGTTCGGGTTGTCTTATTCCCCTGTTTTCCTCCCTCTTTTCGGAAAAACTTCGACGCTCGTCACGACTCCGCGACCAATCTTGTAAAATACGCGAGAAGGAAATTAGACTTTTATCACCGGGCGCGATAAAACGTCAACGTCCGAGAGAGAGAGAGAGAGAGAGAGGGGGGGGCGGGGGAGAGAGAGGCCGCGTTGCACGACAGGACCGGGAATAATATTAAGAAGCGCAATTCCGACGCGAGCGCGGACGGAATTTACGATTCCGCCCTTTGTTGCCGGCGACGCGGCGGGTGCCTTTATGCGTTTTCGCGGAAGCGACTTTTTACCGGCCTCCTTTGGAGGCGAAACTAATCGGAAAAGGCTTCCGCGTCGTGGAGACTTTTTTCCCTTCTCCACCTCCCCCTCGTCCTCAACTCCTTCTCCTCCTCCGTTTCCGTTTTCCGCGCTGCTTTTCCACTTCTGCAGTAGCGAAATGATTATCCGACGCTTCCTCCTTTCAAGGAGGACCCACCGCGTCTGTACATGCTCCGTCCTTCCTGTATACTTTCCCTCTCTATCTCTCTTTCTCTCCCTTTCTCTCTCCACTACATTACTGCTCTACTACCACCACGTTACCGTCCATTGCGTCACAACCATGCCGCCACCCTCTCTCTCTTTCTCTCTTTCCTCCTTTCTCTCTCTCTCGTTCTCGGCCTTTCTGTCTGCTTCTGTCTCTCCCTGCGCTCTTCGTCGGCCTCTATCTTCCGCTCGCCATCTCTTCGAGTCCGTTCTCGGCAACCTTACACACCGACTTCCGTGACATCTTTGACCACTGGACGCATCTTCAGAGTCGGCGCCATTCGTGGCAGCCAGCGACCATCTAAGATTTGAATGGGGACCCGACGCGTTTGATGTCTCCTGCTTACCGGGCCCGGCCGCTGACCGTCATCTCCCGTCTCTCAGAATCTCTTCTGCCAATTCAATGTCACTTCGGCATATAATCACGCTTCGAAGCACAGGCAGTCTATTAGCCGAGCCGACCTTCGCGGGCGGTCCTGGACGGCTCTCCGCCGTCGTCTTTCGTCCATCATCTTCGATGTTTCCACTTGGGAGCGAGTTGTGCGATCGACAACTTCCCCGCCGGCGAAACATTATCGGTTATTCGGCCGAGATTCAGACGCACGTATCGGGGAGTCATCCGAAATGAACATCAAACGTATGAATCAAAGACGAGCCGCGTCTTCGTCAGCGAGCTTCGAGAACGCGCCAAGCGCCAAAGTTTCGACGATGCGTCGGAAATTAGCCGCGAGACGCAAGCAAATCGTATACATCACGCCGGCGACACTTTGCGCCGAAGGAAACGAGAAGTCCGGTAATCGCGTGCGCGCGCGCGCGCGCGCACAATGCTATCGCCTGCGACAATATCTCTTGGAGAGAATCTGATTCTCGATACGCTCTGCCGTTCGTGTTCCGCGACTCGCCGGTCGCTGTGCGGCGGTCTTATCTCGCGTCGTGCTTGTCCGTAAAATTGCACGCGACGTTACAAGACGCCGTCGGCAGGACGACGCCGGTGGGGCATCGGGATGCGTGCGCGCGTGATTATATCCCCCCCTCCCGTCGTCGTCGTCGTCGTCATCGTCGTTGTCGTCGTCGTCGTCGTCGTCGGTCGCGACGCTTTTCGTTCTCTTGTCGCGATTTTCCGTGGGAAATGCAACTGCCTCGAAATAAGGATGGGCGATACAATAGAAAATATCGATATTTCATATCGATACGTATCGTAAATAAAAACATCGATACATAAAAGATATCGAATAAAAAATATCGATGTTAGTAATATCGATACCACTAATATCCTTATTTTTTACTATGTACCTACTATATATTTATTTATTGATTTATACTTGTTTACACTAAAATCTATTTTGGTTACCGTTTTTGGAATGCGTCAGAAATAGATGTATTCCTATAGTCATTTCATAGGAAAGAAGGAAGGAATCCAATTTACATTGACGAATTGCTCAATCGTTGTATAACCGTTGTATTTTCTGAACGCAGCCTTGTATTTAAGTCCGTCTTAAGTTCGTGTTTAGATACTATGTAGCCAATGAAATGGTCCGTACAATATCTGAAGATGAACTTAAGACGGTCTTAAATATAAGATCCGACTATGAATACCGGCCTAAATGCGTGCAGATTAAAAATATTATTTGTTTAGTTTCAGCGACATTTTCGTTCAAGACGGAGTATTTTTAACAAATTACATGATATGTACGCAAATTCAGAAAACTTCTTAAATTACCCGCATTCAGGTTAGCATAAAAGTACGCACTCCGAGCAAGTGCGTTTAATAACAAAAAGTTACTAGGCACTGGGACGAAGCGAGTGCATGTCAATCGAAATCGCCATTAATTTGCAACGGTCTGCGACAATTCAAACGCAAACGGAACTGAGAATAGCTGTGGTTGGTAGCGCTAGTTCCAAAAGTTTCGGTACACTAAAATTTCCGCCCATAGAATTACTAATGATTCTACTATTGAACCGTATCGGAAGTTCGATATTGCTCTTGAAATATCGATACACAGTAATATTGAAAAGAAGAATATCGATACTTATAGGTATCGATATGTATATCCAAAAGTATCGATATTTTAAAATATCGATACTGTATCGCTCACCCCTACCTCGAAATCGCACGACGACCCGCTTCTTTCTCGAGCGTAGCGCGCGTTACGTTCCCTTCGCTCGCGCTGGCCGGTCGACGCTCTTTAATTATCTCCGATCGGCCGATCGGAGCGACCGACGAGAAAAAGACGCGCGCCACATCGTCGCGCGCTAAGCGACAAATCGCGTAAGCCGGAGCACCGTTAGATCAATGTAATATTTATGCGTGCCTTCGGTACGAAAATAACATTCCGCAGACGGGAGCATGACACTCGCATTCGGCTGCCATTCCGAATTGCGGGATCGGTATAATTTCGGGATCCTGTCCAATGTCAACGCGAGATAAGTGACGTACGGCGCGGCTACATGTATATGTAGTGCTAAATGTACGATATGTGAGCACCGCGGCGCGAACGCTCGCACATAGATCCGCGAGACATTTGGCTTGTCAACCCTTAAAGGCTACCATGGATGAAATCTCACCCTGTGGGAATTTTTAATCCTATTAAAAAACGTAACGTCACACTGTGACGGTACTAATTTCATGGATACTTATTCACACCATCAGTGGTGACAACAAATTATGATAAAACAGACCAATTCTCGCATATACTTTGCTACAAGCAATAAAAAACAATAAAACAAGAAAAGTTAGCTCGGGGTGATATTTGGTGGTAGTTTCTAAAGGTTAAATTCCTTGACTCCGTCGGCCTGCTGCGTCGAAATTCATTAATTGTTAATCAAAACATGCCTTTGTGGCCTTTCTCAAATCTATCGGATTTTTAACGATCGCGCTTCCGTTTAACTTTTCCTGCCGCACGTGTGGATCCTCCTTCGTCAAGCTCTCCGGTGAATCCGTACGTTCGCGACGGAATCTCAAGCTCTCTCAGGTACAACATTTTCGCTGTCCATTGATCTTTTCGATTGCAGGCAGGTAACGACAATTTAGTTTATTTTCAACGCGCCACAAGGGCCCGTGCAATCTCTCATCTTTTGATATGTCTTCCGATTCATTACCCAATAGGACCATTACGGCAAAGCCAGAGAGCCTCTCTCTCTCTCTCTCTCTCTCTCTCTGTCTCTCTCTCTCTCTCTCTCTCGCTCGCTCGCTCGCTCGCTCGCTCTCACTCTTTCTCGACGATTTATCGGAACTCTTAACGAAGTTCCGACAGTTAGATGGCTAAGTTACTCGTTAACGTCCGGCGGAAGGGCCGCGGTTTCGCGGGAAGTAGTCTTCGAAAAATCGCAAACAAACTTCGTAAGACGGCCAATCGCCGGACGGCGACTAATCGCTCAAAAGTTATAACGAGAGAGATCCGGCCGTCGGTTATTACGCTCGAAGTGAAGAAAACAGTCGAGAGAAGCGACGGTGGGGAGAGAAGGGGGAGTGTGGAGGCGGAGAAAGTCGGAAAAGCAAACGGAGGCAGAAGTCCGCGCGCGCGTTCTAGTCGTCACGCGGTCAGGCTTTACGAATTTCCGCGAGCAGAATCCAGTTATTACTTACCTCCGAGTGGAACTCGGAGGCCGCCCACCGTGAAGGATTCAATAACTCTTCGCGACAACTCTAATCTCCGCGCTTTCGTCCGTCGTCGTCTCGTCTCCGTCGCGGCGAAAACGCCCGCGTCTTCCCGTCTCGCTCGACTTTTCAAAGCGCCCGCGCTTCGTTAAGCAGAAATCTACACCGCTCGAAACAATCGAGATTCACGCTGCTCGCGACTTTGAGCGACTGGGGAGGAAAAGTTCCGCGAGACTTCCGTCGCGTAAAAGTGACGAGAATAAAGAGAGCTGAGAATATACACAAAGGTACACACTTGTCAGAAATCGAGCCGAGCGTATTCGCAAGCGATATCGACGCGATTCGAACGCGATGTCGAGGCATGAAGAAGCGATTATCTAATTGTCGCGCGCACGATATGATTAGATTTGATCGGCGTTCTTGTGTGCTCGAGGCCAAGTAGCGAGAGTACACCCGACGATGCGCACAAGTGGTATCGTAAGTACGATCACACACAGAGGAGGGTCGTAACTAGAGGGTGATCCAGACCGCCAGAGTGGAAGGGGGAGGGGGGGAAGAGGTATAAGGGTGGTCGGGGGTCACGGGATCACGGGGCATGATTTCACGGGACGGTGGCTGGGTGAGTGTCATGCCATCGGATGGCAGAGCTATGTGCTTCATGTATCATGTACGGCGAGCTAAGGGGAGAGCGAGAGAGTACCGCGAGAGAGCGCAGCACGGGATGGCGGTCGGGAAGGGAACGGAAGCGGGGGAGGGTGCCTTTGCACAATGTGACGGAGAGCATTCGATTCGAAAGCAGATGTCGCTTCCGAAACACGCGTCGTGCCTTGCATATTTATCCGCGACGAGAAACGAGATATCCCTCCTCCTCCTCCTCCTCCTCCTCCTCCTCCTCCTCTTCCTCCACGAGGAACGGCGCAGCAAGGCGGAGAAGACGGCGGGCGGGGGAGGAGGGATAAACGATTTTCGGCGGATCGCGAGAGCGAGGATTCGAGCGATTCGTTTGTTCCCGCAGCCGAGAGATGCGCGATCGTTGCGTCTCATCGCGCGCGGCGTGATACAAACGTAACGCGGATTTTCGACGGATACGTGCGTGTATCTTGTGCACAGCCCAGATTGCACGTACACATAGTTAATTAGAGGGTAAAGAGGAGCGGAGTTAAAGGTGACGGACAAACGTGACTGAAGCGGCGAGGAGAGTCGTATTTAGGGACCCCCGCTCGTGCGCGTGCGCGCGCGCGCGCGCGCGAGAGAGAGAAACCGCGGCGGAGAGCGGAAGAACGAGCTTATCTGTCCGCGAAAAACTTTGAACTCGCGGCACACAGAGGAAATTTCGCTCCGCTGATGGTTCGTTAGTAATGCCGGTTTCGCAGATAGAATCGCACTTTGAGAGTGCGGGCCCGCACGAGAGATATTCGCTCTCTTTTTCTCTTTTTTCCCTCTTTTTTTTTTGCCGGCCGGTGCGGCGAAGCGCAACGAAACGAGCGTGTCAAAGCTTCCGCGCGCGCACGCTTCACTCGCGCCGTGCTCGCTCGTTCGCTCGCTCGCTCGCTCGCTCGCTCGCTCGCTCGCGCGCGCGCGCGCGCGCGCGCGTGCATAATGCTCAGCCGACATAAAAGTTAAGTAGTATGAAAATGAATGAATTGCCGGATTTAAATAAATGACCGTGCGTCTCGCGCAATGTTTTTTCCCTTTCGTCTACCCGACGAATGTGAAACATTCAGGCCCGCTGCGCCGCGCGCTCTCACGCTCGCGACTCGTTTGCGCAAAATATTCATCATCGTGTGTATTATAATCATGTCGCGTTGTGTTTAGATTTCAACGTGCGCGACAGCAGCGTTATATTGTTCGAAACATTTGTTCACCGTTACTTGATGGACGAGCGCCGCACGATTTACGTCCGCAAGCGGCTAGCCATGCGTGCCTATTATCGTAACGCGCGAAATTGGCGCAATTAATACGAGATAGCGCCGCTTTTAAATCGCCGTTGTCTAAACGGCGTTGGTTTACGCGATACTTTGGCGTTATTTCGTCCCGAGTTAGATCGTCCCATCGACACATTCGAGGTCATTTGTTCGGACCGACACGGGCTTATTCGATTACACGCTAATCGATAGAATTACAAAGGGGAGCTGTCCGCCGTCGAGAGTCGCGCAGAAATATCGTGGGGGAACGCGGGGGATAATGACAGAGCGACGCCACGCCGAATTCCGAATGCGCTCTCGGATGTCACGCTTTAAACCGAAATATTTTTTTACTCCCCTCGCCCGCCCTCTCACCTTCTCTCTCTCTCTCTCACCTTCTCTCTCTCTCTCTCTCTCTCTCTCTCTCTCTCTCTCTCTCTCTCGTCTCGTCTCGCGGTCGAAAGCTCCCGCCGCACGAGTGCCTGAGGAACGAGGTGAAGAGGTTGCAGCGAGTGTGGCAAAGCTTAGCGCGCACGACCCTCTCGCGCATCATTCACGCTTCGTGAAACACATTCACGTCAATCCCAGGCGCTATGGTGCGTACGGGGTCGTCCTGAAATCCCCAGAACTACCCTTCCGAGTGTGATCTGTGTGCGCAGCTGTGACTGCTGCAGCTTCTACGTCTACCTGCCTGTCCACTGTTCCTACCTACGCGCGTGTGTGCGTGCGTGCGACGTATCGTGTGTTACGCGAACTGCAATTTACGCGCGAAAATCCGGCCATACGTCGCCCGAAACGCGCGCTCTGAATCGTCGTCGCGCGTCGGCGATTCGTCCAATTAACATTCGGGACGAACACAGATCGGCGGAGGCGCGACGCAATCGACGCGATGAAATTTCATTTTTCCGCGGAGAACGCCGTCGGGGTTGATTTGATCTCGGTGGGCGTCTCCTGGTTGCGAGGGTTATTCAACGCGACTCAACACAATACCTGTTATTATTAGCGACGTTCGCGACGACGAGCAAGCGTTACTTTCAGTACGGAGGGAGGTCCGTCCACCGTATTTTTTCGGCGAGTCAACTCATATCGCGGACACAAATATCAATAAAGATGACACGTTATATCGCAACTGCAAAAGCCGCGTTATCATCACATTTTCAATGTTTGCGCGATAAAACACGGTTAGTGTGTACGGTCATAACTAACGCAGCACCGAGAGTGTCTCGGTGCTCGCAAACGCAATAATACTATTATACCGCTTTCGGTATAATAATTTGGATTTGTCACCGCGTCTGTAAGCCGAAATTATGGACCCCTTTCACCGGAATGCAAACGAGGACCACCTTGAAAGCGG
This sequence comes from Harpegnathos saltator, assembly GCF_003227715.2. NCBI lineage: Eukaryota > Metazoa > Arthropoda > Insecta > Hymenoptera > Formicidae > Harpegnathos > Harpegnathos saltator. The sequence continues at coordinate 1,107,767 of NW_020230012.1, forward strand.
ACCGTAAACGACGCGGAAACGACGCCGGTTTAGTCATGGAAATCTCACTTGAGAAAGGCTTTCAAATTTTTTTCTCTGGACCGCCTTTAAGCGCGGCGATACTTATGCAAACGCGCCTCCTCGTGAATATGTTAGAGGCGCCGACCGCGTAAATGGACGGCTGCATGAAGGCTCGTAAACAGGGAAGCCGATAAAGACAAAAGAATAATAGCGCCATCGTTAATTATCGTGGACGTGATTAATGATTCAGCGAATACCTAATTGCGGGCCAAACTCCATTTGGCTCGCTATGATCGATATCGCCATTTAATAAGCGCCTCGCTTTCTCTCAATAGTAAACGCTTGAGCGAACATCTATCTTTCGTCGAAGCCTCGTTCGACAGACAATTTCTCAATCTTAAAGTAACCGCGAACCGCGAAGAAGAAGCGCGTCTTGTATTGAATTTTGCGAAAGATATTTTCAAAATTGTCGAAGATCAAAGCGCTTCGTCCGTTCGCTCGCGAATAATCCCGAGTCGAAATTTTATTTCTACACTAACCCTGCAAATTCCGTCAAACTTGAAAGGTCAATGGAGAAGCTCAAGCAGAATACAGGCTATTGTCTCTTACCTTGATATTTACAAACAGTTCTTTACTGTTATTTTTATATTGAGTCTTACAGAAAGACTTATTTTAGGATTATTTAAAACTCGATTATCTCAATTTGCACTTGACAATAGTGTACTTGCATTTGATGTTTATTCTTAATTTCATTAAACAATATGCAACTCGACTACGAATGAAGATACACATATACATGTAAATGAGATACAAGAGATACACACAAGATGTATTTGAGATAATCAAATTTTACATAATTTAATAAGAGTTAAGGTATAAGTAGGTTAATAAGCAACAAAGTTTTATTCTCATAATCTCTTTTTTTCTTTTCTTCCTTTCTTTTTTTCTTTTCTGTTGATGAAGCTCTTAAAAGAGTTCAAGATTATAAAAGAGGCTGCAAAGGCAAAGATAACAGTTATGTGTCCAATAATGCTGTTTATTGATAGAAATATAAATTTGAATTTCGTACAATAACGGTGATAAACACAAGTGAAAAAAAAGAGAATGGCAAGGAGCCCAAGGAGCATTATTAGACGTAAAAATCAACAGTTGCGAGATTTAAATTACATTCTAAGGCCGATATTTATAGTTGCTAATTATTCACAATTCTTAATCGGCGGCGTAATTAATGACAGATTCATATTTATCGACAGTCAGTCGGCTATTTAGACAAATTTCTTGTCGTATAAAATAAATTGTGACTGATATGCAAATTGTGACAAACATCGCAAATTAACGAACTTTAATTATGCGTCCAATAACAATCTATGAGTATCGGCCTAAATTTCGACTCGGCTACTTCTTTACGCTCGATAAATTCGTCGAATGTCCGCTAAGATCAGAAACACCTCGTGCAACTACTGCTTTGAGGCGCATACCTCGAAATACGATGTATCGCTGCCAGCATCCTGGCTCCCTTCCTGGCATCCTTCCCCATTGTGGCACTCTGGATACTCCCTCATGGCACTGGCACTGACACTCGCGTATTACGATTCCAAGCACGTGTCAATGATCGCGATGCCGACGAGAGCCCGATTAAATGTTTCTCGAATTCGTAGCAAGGTTTTCCCTCGTCACTGATAAACGTGCTCGGCGTCGCGAGATGTACGTCGCTCGTCGGCCCGAGACATAATAACTCGGTCACGGTACGCGGCACGAGTAGAGTATAACACAAAAACAATCAACACCGTCCCCCTCCATCAGTCGTCGCCGCCTAGCGATCAAAATCACCTACGAAGGTCGCCTGTGTTATTTCGGCGGCTGGAAAACTACACAATCAACATTCCAATTTTTCTACCTATCCTGCTTTCGAAATTCTTCGACGCGGCGGTCTTATTTTCACTTTAGACTTATGTCTAAAGAATTATCGTCTCATTGTACCGACCAGATTCAAATTTCATTTTATATGATAGCTTATTTTCACATAAGCGAAACTACCGATTTCTTCCTTCTCGTCTTCTCGTTTCTCGCTTTCTCATAAAATTTTATGAAATTTTACGAAATTTTCGATATCACTCAAGATAATATACATCTTCGACGGAATTTCTTTTTTCCTTTTTTCAGAGGAGTTTAGAGAACGAAGATTTCGACTCGAGATCAGATCGGAACAGCGACGGAAAAGCGACGCAAGAAAATTAAACCGAGCGCTAACTCACTTCACGAACCGGGCGAGATCCATTAATTCGAGACGAAAGTGGACCCTCGCGCGCATACTCGTGCTTCTTTCGACTCGCCGCAGTCCGCTCGTCCTTTTCTTCTTTTTCTTTTCTCCCGAAACAAAATCTCGCGCGCTTCGTCTTCCACGAGAGGACAGGTCCGTCAGCATGTTCGTTAGTGCTGGACACTCGGCGAGGGGCATAAAGCGCGAAGCTTCCCGAGTAAATTGAGCGAACGAAGCGAATCCCTGGCCGGTCGAATGTCGGGGAGAAACGAATAAAGAGGATCGACAAAGCGGACGAGGAGTAATAAACGAGGGCGGGTTGCGAGTTCGGAGAGTTTGGGAGGGGTGGTAGGTGGAAGGTCCACTTCGGCTCGGCTAGTTTTACAGTTCGTGTGCCGTACGAAGGAGAGAGCACTCTCGTCAAACAGGGAGCCGACGGAGTCGCTGAGACAAAGCAAACAATTAGGCGTCGTCGCCCTTAATGGCAGAGACGCCGTCTAACGGCGCTACCTATTATCGGCTGTCCTTCTTTTTCGTACTTGCCGACCAGAAACCCGTTTCGTTTCCTAATTGTTGACACCGAATAACATAACAATAAATGAGACAGTGTAAGCCGTGACTCTTATAGATAAAAATGTTTCTCGCAAACATCCAAATGTTCCTCTTCCGAGGAGAGAAAAAAGCACAATTCTACTCATAATTTAGGTGCTTCTCCGTTGGATACGATCATCCATCGAATTTTGCTATTCGATTCCGCGACGTTTCTCAACGTCAAAATCTCCCTGATTCTATTTTCTCCGAGAACCAACGGGGATGACATTTGATCAATAAAGTATCGTTAAAGTCGTACAACATAATCAGATTGTGGAATGCATAGGGAATATCACGCGTGTTTGTCAGTCGCGGCGACCGATATCAATCCGGGCTTAAATTGTTGCATTTGTAATGTCGGCTGCAGAGGGGAGTCTGCGAGCTCAACGTTGCCCCCGCCGTCGTCGCGCGGCTGGCAGTCGCGCTTCGAAAAAATATGAGAAACGGATCGTCGCGCACATACCCGCGTCCCCCCCGAAGAGATATAACTTCGTCGATGGTTGCGCAGTGGAATGCACTGCGGCGTGTAGTAGTCGCGTCTCGTAGTCACCCTCTTGCGCACGTGACTGGATGCAGTTTACCCACTCGACATTTCAAACACTCAAAACTCGAGTTAATCGCCGAAGCGAGAGCGTTTACTCAGAGTCGCTCTGCGTAGGGACGGTTGCGCAGCTTGCCGACACGATGGAACGAACGGTTGGTTGATGCAGTGCGAGAGAAGGAGAGGGAAGAGGGGAAGGAGAGAAGGAGAGAGAGAGAGAGAGGGGGGGGAGGGAGGGAGGGCAGGAAAAGAGACGAGAGGTATGGGAAGAGAAAGAGAGAGAAGTAAAAAGAAGAGAAAAGGATGAGATGCGAGGGGGCGGGAGGGAAGGGGTGCTGAGGGACGCCGAGAGAGTCGTCGTGAGGGAGGTGGAGAACGGTTTACCAATAGCAAACTACAAGCTCGCAACTTGGCTGTTTTACCGGGGCGTGAATTGGGTCGAGATTTTCTAAACCGCTGCGAGAAAAACGTGCTGGGTTCAAAGTTGCGCGAGGAGATTAGGGCTGCGCCGTGGCGCAGCGGAATTAGGATGAAAACGGCGTGATAAGGGAGATAATTCTTCGGGGATTCTCATTCGCTGCCTTTGTCTCGGAATGCACGCGTTTTCGGGGCCCTGAGATTGACACACTTGAGACGGACTATTAGCGAGAGATAATCGACGCAACGACCCTCCAGAAACAAGCGCTATTTAAATCTCTAAAGGTTGCTTATTTAGTTCCTACACCCTTTTTTCTACTAAATCTCGTTTACTCTCCGTAAATTGAATATATATTGCATTTGTTATAATATATTTACTTATTAGATGAGCAAAAAAGTTCTGAGCTTTTTTTTTGCAAAATTCAATCTTTATTGCATGTAAACGTACGGAAATGGCTTGCCGCGTGACGCCAAGCTGCTTTTCAGTTTGCGCACAGTTTATATCCAGCGATGCTTGCAATTTGTTCGTTTCAATCTTTTGAGGGCGTCCAGCACGCGGTTCATCTTCAAGACTGAAATCTCCTTGGCGATATTTTTTATACCATCTTTTACACGTAGCATGACTTACAGCGTTCTCTCCGTATGCAGCAAAAATCATTTCAGTGGCTTCAGCAGCATTTTTCTTCAGATGAAACGCGAAGTGGATGGAAAATCGAATATGCTCTTTTGTTATTGCCATCGTGAACACTACTGATTTTTGTGGTTATGTGCATCAAACGCCAAACCGCATGGCATTTTAAAAGGCCAAATGTCAACGCTTTAAAACCGCAAAAAGGCGGGAAGATAAATAAAATTTAAATTGTCGTTTCGGTTGTATGAGATCTAAAGCTCAGAACTTTTTTGCTCACCTAATATAATTAATTAGTTAAATTGATTTCGCCCAATAACAAAAATATAAATAATAACATGTTCGCGCGTATAAAATACAAGATATGTCATTCTCTCGCTAAGATCCCGCGAACCAATAAGATCGATAAAAACGACGACGAGAATCTCGCGGAATATCACGTGGAAAGTGAAGAGAAGATCTCAATGTACACGGCGATGGTCTCTCTCTCTCTCTCTCTCTCTCTCTCTCCCTTTCTCGCCCGTTCCCTTGAAAATTAAGCGCGTCGGTTGAACAAATCGCGAGCACGCCGGAAGCCCGTGGGCGCGTCGAGAGACGGAAAAATAATTAAAATCAATCGACGGAGCGCGGTGAAAGGGCGCGGTATAAGGTGCATGACGGGCGGGAAGGAGCGAGAATAAATACCCACCTAACGAGCGCGGAAATTGACGGACCCGTCTGAGGGTGCTCGAGCCGCCGGTACTTCCCCGTCGGAACATCGGAGGTCGAGCGATACCTTTGTCCCTCGTTAAATTCCAAAGGCGGAGCGATATTTTGCCCCCGACGCCACCCGCACCCGCGCCCTTCGCCCTTCCGGCCTCGTTCCGCCATCGCCGGAGGAGAGCGTTCGTCGCGGACAACGTCGGCAAAAGGAGAGAAAGGGACAGAGAAAGTAAATACGATATTATATCGATGAATTTATTCGACGCGGCTGTGCCACGATCCGGCGTCGAGTTGCGCGGCCACGAAACGTCGATTTACTCGCGCGTTACCGGGACGCGCCGCCCGCGCCCTTCGCCCACGAGTCGGTCGTTTTATTTCCGGCGAGACTGCGCTGACTCTCCGAGCGACTGGGTGTCTCAATTAGCGACGGATATCGCGACTACGAGCGAGCCTCCCGATCTCGGAACGTTTACGCCAATTAGAACACTCTAAGGACGAGAACGTCAGCCTGGCAGCCGATCTCTGCCCTTCGGCCGTCCCTTAGGGTCCACTCGCCGCATCCTCGGCCCTCTAATTAGTCTGTCCGATAAACTGGATTACGCCTGTCCCGCGCACATCCTTTATCCTCGGCTGCCTCCGTGCATGCTGTCCATTTACACAGAACTAGATCATCTCATACCGGAACATGCCCGAGCAAATAGTCTCCGTGCGTGCGACGCGAAGAATCGTCCGTCCGGGCAGCGCGCCCGGCTGCGATGTATTCTATAAATACGCAGTCCCTTTGTGCAAGACGCGCTTGACGCGAGCATTTGATTGCTTAATTATAGTGCGTTATTACATTAAATGATACGCGTCGTACGCGGAACCAATGTGAATTTAAACTCTCTGTCCTCCGGCAGAGAGAGAGAGAGAGAGAGAGAGAGAGAGAGAGAGAGTGTGAATTATATAACGGCGGCGGTTATTGACACGCGCGAATTAAAAATGTGTTTATAAATATATTATCGCGATAAATTGCATCGTCAATAAATATGCAAATTAAATTCGTTTAAATCTGGCCGCGCGGGCGTGGCTTTGTTGGTTGATGGTTTATCAAAAAAAAAAAAAAAAGGGAGAGAGAAGAGAATATCACGGCTGGCGTGTTCCGATCCGGACAAAAATTGTTAAAATTTCATCATAGGTCCTGCAAGTTATAGAACGGACTTTCAAACAGCTCGCACTTTCATGTCCGTTTTTTTCCTCCCCGATATCCAGCGATAATTCTCGTGCGGCGTACGCCGATATAATAAGAAATTATGACGCTTCTGCTCCGTCGCGTCACGGATCGAGCGCGCGAGCCGAGTTACGAAGTAAAAATCGGCACGGTGACCGGGGCTGAAAAAGATATGCACGACTAGCGGGAGGAATTTACGAGAGCGAATTACTGACGACTCTCGTCCGCGTAGAAATGGTGCTGTGCGTCTTCCTTCGGACGATTCCGATACGCTCGATCTTCGGGACAGTTAAGCCGTTCCGTAGCCAGGTAGCGTTACAACAAGGTCGCCCATAGTGGCTGTAATACCGCCGCCCCGAGAATTCCAGTCCTACGGTCTCTGAAATATCGGCGAAGTTGCGAAAGTAGCGGCGGCGGCGACGGTGGGCCTCGAGAGCCGCGGAGCGAAACTCTCAGAGACCATTGTTCGTCGGAGCCGGTAACTCCGCGGAATCGCCACATACATTACCGGAACGAGTGGCGAAGGGCAACGCTCCGGGTATCTTTAACTTTGCGTTTTCCCATCGTTTCTCACTGCCGCCTCGAGCGAGCGCCGATGGTAAGCGATACGGCCATAACGAGTGCCTTCGGATAGCGCTACTTTTCCCTTATTGCGCCCTTCGCTTCGCCGAACCGCGCTCGCCGAACGGATGCGCGATAATGACGACTATACGCTCGCTCGATATACGAGAGCCTCCGAACATTCCTCCTCCGATATCGCCGGTGGAGTCAATTAATTAAGCGAGAAAAAGAGAGGCCGCACCACGACGGAGCCCGCACTCGATATTCATTTACGTTGACGGCTGTATTACGTCGAGTGGCCCGCGCTTGTTTCCCGCTCGTGCCATTAGTGATGTGTAAAGACACGTCCTGGCGGTATATATTACTTGAGCTAAATTGCGCGTCGTGGCGCAAAGGGGTGAGCCGGCGAAGGAGAACGGGAGAGGGAGGTTCGATTATGGTAACGCATCACGGGCGATTTGGTCAGTGGGATTGCGACGATTCCTCCCGGTTTTTCTTCTCTTTTCCCGCCTCTCCATCTCCCTCCGCCTCTGTCTCTCTTCATCGCTTCTTCCGCGCGACGCGGATGAACTCGCCGATAATCCCCCGAAGCTCGGAAGCAGCTCGAGCCCCCGCTCGTCGTCGTGGTCGACTCGCGCTGCGTAATATTTCGCGCGGCTGTCGGCCATTATCGAGATCATATTAAGCGCTATATTAAGCGCTATCTCTTAGCTAGTCCGCTCGCTAGGCGCCGCCGAAAATGTGTGAAGTGTCTAACCATTAATTTCGGGCCGACCCTATACGCACCTTCGGCGCTGGTTTGTAACGACGAATCGCCGACGCGTCGATTACGCCGGATGATTAATGGCGCCCGGTACAGTCATCATTCATCCCGCCCTGAAGGTGGTAAATGGTCGGTTCTTAAAAGGGATGTTATGCCCATATGCGAGCAGTCCCTTACCGCGCAGCTCGCGACATTAATTTCGCCTTTAACTCCTTCATCCGCTCGCTTGTGACACGCGTCCGGCGTTTCCTCGCGTTTTTGCCGCGCGCGCACATTGTTCCGCGAAATGCGACTCTCGCACGCTAAATATCTTAAGCGAAATTTGCGAAACCGCCCCTCCGAGGTCGCCGCGCCGTTAACCAAAGATTAATCGTGGATTAATTAATCACGCCGCGCTATAAATCCTCGCGACGAAAACAAATGTCCGCTCCCTCCTTGGAAAAGGGCTGAATCGCGGATTCAAGGGAAAGCTCTCGATGCGCGGTCGCGCTGATCGCGCGACCGGCCAAGAGGTTGTCGACTCGCGTTGTCGACTAAAGCGACTATCGCGCGTCCGAGGATCGGGGGGAGGCTTTTGACAACTCGAATGAGAAGGACGCAGTCGCGGGGTGGGGGGGGGAAGTAAGCGACGGAAGGATGGAAGAGAGTTCGCAGGAGAGAGCGCGCTTCTTGCCGATCGCTTCCAGGCAGGATACGATCGCCGTTCGGCCCCATCTTTGCTGCACCCCCGGTTCGCCTTCCTACGAGGCTCGGCGAGAAAGCAGCGCATCGTCGCATCCCCATTACCGATAAGATACCGATCGCGATGCATGTGGATGTGCACGTCCAGCGGCCGCTAATCCGCGCGCCGTGCTCTGATAATTGAGCGAGCCGGCGGACACCGGAAATACGTAACAGCCGTTACTGTCACGGTAACGTCGATGCGGGATTACGAGTTGCTGGCTCGTACTTGCCTGTAACCGGGGTCAATTTGCGACGGCCACAAATTACGGCGGGATCAGCACGCGCAAGTGTCCGTTGAGCGCCGACGAGCTCATCCGGCCAAGCCGCGGCGGCAAGGAGACGCGCGTCGCGCGCGAAAAATTACAATTGCGCGCAAAATAATTGAAATAAAATTACGCGGCGACGACGCACGCTCGAGCGACGACCAGACGGGGGGGGGGATGTCTAATGCGGAGGGCAAGCCGCATCTCGACGCTGTCGTTCGTTTCGAAGGGCTACCGTCGAATTTTCACGCGAGATCGCAAGTCCCCGAGGTGATCGGCAAGTCACCGGGAGAGCGCTAAATCGTAAACACGCTGGGAAACACTCTTGATAAATAAAAAAGGGAAGAGAGAGAGAGAGAGAGAGAAAGAGAAAGCGGGATCGCAAATTTGATCTCGGCGCCAGGTAGACTCGCCAACGCTGATTATTTCGACGGGAACGTAAACTAGTTGGATACCGCAGCTGAAGCACTAATTTACAGTTTACCTCGCGTCGTTGTCAAGAACGTCGCGCACGTGTCTGTAATTAGTTGCGCCGCGCAATGAAAATTTGAGCGCCGTTATGAAAATTCGTAATTATTTATTGTCCCGCTGTTCCGGTTGCGAAACACGCTGTAATTACTGGCGCGTTCGCGCCAAGGTCCATCGCCGGGCTTCGCGTTCCGCGTTTACGGCTGCGGCCACCGACGACGACGAGGACGACGGCGGTGGTGACGAGGACGACGAGGGAAGCGGGAACGTGCTAACTTTCCGACCAACTTTTCGCCGCGATCGCGGGCGGGATCGAAACCGCTGCATCGCGCGCGATTTAATTGCTCGTGCGGCTTCGCAGCGCACCGTCATTATTACTGTTTTAATTAACACGTCAATTTCGTGAGACACGTCATTTTAATTACTCGCATTCCGATTCCGCGCGCCGGTCCGACCGACAAACCTATATACCATACATCTCGGGCCGTATCTCGGGCCGCGGGCTGCTGCAAGAGATTTCCCCTTGCGGAACTTCGCGATAAATCTCGATTAATCCAATCGAGGAGCCATCGGGCGCGGATCTTGGCACGTGACCAATCCCGAGGAAGCGATTGCCGATCGCTTCTCTCGACTCGCCAGGAATAGACCGTCTCTCGTTTAGTTAACTTAGTCGCTCCTTCGATTAGTTAACCCGCTCTCCGCTCCCCGCTCCCCGCTCCCCGCTGCCCCACCGCCACCACCGTTCCCTGCCGCGGCGGAAGGGAACAGACAAGGGGGATGCAGCTTTTTCTTTCCCGAGAAGCTTGCCGACGTAACACAGACACCCTCTTCTTTCGCTCGCTCGCTCTCTTGGCTGCCCGGGTTACCTCGTCCTGCACTCCATAGACCGAGAGATGAGAGAGTAGCCGCTCAGCCGGAAAATCGCTTTAAACCGCGCCGACTAATATTAACTTTCTCCTATCGTTTCGCGAAATTCTCGAACTCTTTTTCGCCCCCGCATCGCGCGCGCACCCCGCCGCACCCTGCCGTCGGGATCATGAAAGCCTTCCCTTCCCGAGGGGCGTACCGAAATTTCCTTATTTGCCGTTCGAACCGGCCGGCTTTGTAGAAACTTCGTTTTATCCCACAAACGGCCGAATGTTTTCCTCCCTCCATCTTGCCGATCTCTCTCCCTCTCTTTCCCTTCCTCCCTCCCGCGATCGATGCGTCTGGAATTTTGTAACGAGGAAATAGGTAGGCGATGCTCGAGCCACGCGGACGATGAAGCTCGTCGTCGTAGTCGTGGTAGTCACGACACCCCAAGGTCGCGTGTAATTAACTACCTCGTGCATACCGCGCGCGCGATCGATCTGGAACTTTCGACTTTCGCGGAGCGTGCCGTCAGGACGATGACTTTTCAAGTTCGGTGATTTATAGCGGCGCAGAAGAGGAGGAGAGAGAGAGAGAGAGAGAGAGAGAGAGAGAGAGAGAGAGAGAGAGAGAGAGAGAGAGAGAGAGAGTCGGCAGAATAGACAGAGGAGGAGAAGCAGGGCCGGGGAGAGGGTGAGGCGCAAGAGCGAAAAGAGCGGCGCGATCCGGGTCACTATTTCAAACTGGCTAACTTTATGCGAGCGATTTTACGGCGCAACAAACTGTCGCGTCCGCAGCGTGAAACAGTAATGCCTTCCGCTTCTCGTATAAACCAGCCGCATTCCACGACGAGCGTAACTCACGCGAGGCCGGCTAACCGGCCCGCTAAAAGCGCCGTGCCGCGTACACGGTGCGTTCGAAAAAGCGAACACGCACCTCTGCCGCTTCTTTTCAGCCGCTTAACGACTCAATGAGAGTATCCTAGTGAGATCCTAATTAACTCCATACTCGCCATGAATTCGTGCCTCCGCGGTAGCGTATAAATACTTCGCTGTGTACGACGCAGTCTCCTCCTTCTCTTCCTCTTCTCTCTCACTGTCTCTCTCTCTCCCTCTCTCTCTCTCTCTCTCTCTCTCTCTCTCTCTCTCTCTCTCTCTCTCTCTCTCTCTCTCTCTCTCTCTCTCTCTCTCTCTCTTACTTTCTCTCTCTCTCTCCCTCTCTCTCTCTCTCTCTCTCTCTCTCTCTCTCTTACTTTCTCTCTCTCTCTCTCTCTCTCTCTCTCTCTCTCTTTCTCTCTCTCTCTCTCTCTCTCTCTCTCTCTCTCTCTCTCTCTCTTCTAGGATGTTGAGCCAGTTTACGAATCATTAGCGGGAGCTTTCATCCACCGAGATGAGGATATCGTAAGCTCGCACGTGCTTTTGCTCCCGCTTCCAATTAAAGGCGGAGCTGGATATCCTGGTCTTCCGTTTAATCGCTAAGAAAATTACACGACCGCTCGCAAGCGATCGTGCGCACGCGCGCGCGTGCACACAAGCTCGGAGCAATCGGGAAAAAACGCGAATTAAAGTCGGACGTTAATGTTTCGTAGGTTTTCGCGTGGGAGGAGAGAACGGATGCGCCCGACGAGATGGAAAATATTGACTCGGGTATCAGATTTTAATCAGCCGCTGAGAGCGAAAATATTTGGCAGAGGGCGATGCGTGCGCGATCCGCACAGGGGATTCTGAAATTAAGAGAAACTCGTCTCTCTATCTCTCTTTCTCTCTGTCCGACCGGGCGCAAAGGCGTGACGCGATCGAGGGACGCGTGCGTCAGCAACGTCCTCCCCACGGAGAGCAAGAGAGAGAGAGAGAGAGAGGGAGAGAGAAAAAGAGAGACAGAAGGACCTCAAACACGCGTAATCCGCGCGAAATTACTGCGTGCCGGCGAAAAGCTTCGCGAGTAAGTTTCGAAAGCGTACCTACCGTCGCGCTCAGGTGGTCAAATATGTACTCTGGGGTAGCCAAACACACACCGGCAGTCTTTTGCGCGTACGGCACCGCTCGCAGCTGTACGTGCTAAAATATCCATCGCGACATACGTCGCATGCAGTCGCGCTGCGCAAAATGCAACGTTAATCTCGCTATTCGGCCGGAGTGAGTGCGACCTCTCGGCGAAAAATTCGGCCGGAAGGCGCGCGCGCGCACGCCAAATTGCACAAACTGCACACGTGTATGTGCATGTGTGTGTGTGTGTGTGTGTGTGTGTGTGTGTGTGTGTGTGGGTGTGTATAGTGCAAAACGAGGAGGAGGAGGAGGGAGGGCGAAAAGGCGATGTTTCGACGCCTTCGCATTTTCTTTCCGACTACGGCCGGTGGTCGGAATGTATTCGCGACTCGGAGTCGATTAGCGACGTTTCATTTTACAAATGGCGAAACCTACTTTCCGTCCGTTCGCGTCGCCGACGGGCTAAAATGGTGCATATTTTATGGTGCGCGTTTAATTGCGCGCGAGTAGCGAAAATGAAAAGTCAAAGACACGTTAGTAGCACTCGTCAAATTGTCGCTAGCGGAAAATCTACTTCAAATTTGTCAGCCTGCAGCTGAAACGATATTCAATAACGGCGACACGCCCTGTATATAAAATATACTCACATTCAGCGGGGCGGACATGTGTCTGCAAAACATTTCGGCCGAATATTTTTCCGCTTCCAATACGATAACTTCTAACTCACTTTACGGCCATTCGCGGTCATACGTCGCCGCAATGAAATCATCCTCCGCTCCACTTTGCACGCTGATAAAGTGCTTAATATTTTAATCGTTCGTTTAACGAGCGCGATGCCCGCGAGAATATTTCGCGCTTTGCAGCGCGTACAATCAAAATAGCCGATTGGGTTTTGGACTGGCGAAATAGTCGGCCGAATGAGCCGACTCGCGGAATCGTTTTATTTGCCAAATCACACGCTTTTATCGGGCGATATTATTTGATAAACCTATGTATATAATCTTTCACTATTATTTAGGAAAATAAAAGAGGCAGAGAGAGATATTGTGTGTGTGTGTGTGTGTGAGACTTTGCGATATGCATATTTCTCTCTCGCTCCTCCGATTCGCGCACACTACGCGCCTCCAAATTTCTAATAATTCGAACATCAGTGGGATTCGATTAGCGAACGTAGAATACCGACGACGCGACGCGATTACGCGCAAATATTACGTACAATATTATTTACATGGAGAAAAACACTCGGCGAAGATTGAGACTTGTTATCCATCAGCTCAACGCGATAAGCCTCAACTGACAAAGCGTGCGCTGGCGGTCTCCGACCCGTTAACACGTTAATAACGGCGTGTTGTTTTTCTCCAGACACGCGTGCTTAATACACCGCGCGTTACCGCAGCGTATAAACTTCCTTTTCACGTTACAGCGTAATGAACAACAACAGCGTCGAGCAGCCGGATCCGGACAACATAAAGATGTTCGTGGGTCAGGTACCTCACGACATGGACGAGAACGACCTGAGGACGATGTTCGAGGAGTACGGTCGAGTGCACCAGATAAATATCCTGCGGGACAAGATCACCGGCAGTCACAGGGGTAAGTGATCGTACGATTTTCCGGGGCGACTCGCGCGAGGGAAGCCTCAAAGTTGGCCCACGCACCGCCGATCATCGGCGTTTTCATTCGAATTCACAGGACGATGAGCGCGAACGGTCGCGGCGACGGGAGGACGAAGGAGAGCACAGAGCAGGTGCGTTTACGAACCGGCGGGAGGAACGATAAAATGTCGCGATCGCGCATCGCGATCAATCTCGGATACCATATCCGGTCGCTGCGATGACGAACGAAAATCGCTCGCGAGAACCGCTTCTCGCAGACTCGCGGCTCCCGGAGCTGAAAACACACCGATGAAATTCGACGGCGGTGAATAAATCTGTCGAGAATCACATTTCCGGCCACTTCGATTAATTCTCTCCGCCGACGTTTCGCAATTTAATCGAATTTTCAATATGTTCGCGAATCGTTTTGCGCCGATTCGCGCTACATTATTGGCGTACTTTCGTACAATGAGGCGTACCGAAATTAGCCGCGTTATTTCGAATAATCCGGCTTTTTCGGGATTTCGAGTTGCTCGGTTATCAAAATCGAATTGTCCCTCGTTACATTTCCCGAATTGGCGGATACGAGCCGCAAACGGTGAGCGGGACGAGCAGGTCCGGGCGAGAAGAGAAACGAAACGGGCTAAGGAACGGAGACATGTGACGTAACGATTTTTCAGCAACCCCGACGGCAACGTTTCCGAGCGGAGTTTTATTCCCTCGCAAATTATTTAGCGCCAGGCAGTGAAAATCACAGGCCAGAAATTGAAGTTTCGCCGGTCCCGCGCGCGTGTGCGACCGTCTAAGATAAGGATAACGAAGGTAGATTGTACGTGTAACATACGTACACTCTAGTCAGGAGCACTGGTCGTTTCCGCGGTCTTTCCTCGGGGTATATCGATCGGGGTAGGGGGTGAGCGAGCCCGAGAGAGAGAGAGAGAGCGAGAGAGAGCGAGAGCAACCCCCGTGAGACTCGGTAACGTCCCCACGTCCGAATGCGCGCTTGTAACGCGGCTGCCACTGAAATATGCACGTGCTTGCCAATAACGAGCCTTAACGCTCGCTAAACGTCACCGGCATCGGCGAAAGTTTGCGCAATTACTTTCGCCGTACGGATGACTTCAAGTTTGCGGCCAGTGCAGAAGTCAGGCGTCGCGCGCGGTTGCCCGGTACGCGTGTGTATGTGTGTGTGTGTGTGTATGTAGTGTGTGGGCATTTACATATGTATATATGTGGGTGTGTACATCTAAGAGGGAGAGGGTATCGATTTCTACGCATACGTACGAGACGCGGTCAAAGTTCGCCATGGAGATTGCCAAGCGTAATTACACTCGTACCGCGATAAAGCGTGCCCCGAAATAGCGAGGGGCGAGGGGAAATGACGTCCCATTGCGCTATCGTGGCAATAGCAGCGGGAGAGAAACTGGGTTAGAGAGATTAGTGATGAATAAATTAAAATTTCGCCATAGCTCGCGCAGTGTACGAGCGCGGCCGCGTTGGAGTTCTCGCGGAAGGCTCCATTTTCCGCGATCGATATTTCGTCAATGACGGATCGCCCGATATCGCTGCGCGGACGAATGACGAGAGAATCGCCCCCTCCATTTTTTCTTCCTGTCGGCTATCGCGATTCTGATGATGATGATTTTTATCATTATGATCCGTGCAACGGATATCGCCACGCGCGGCCCGCATTCCCGCTAATTCGCGTGAGCTTTCCTGATTGAGCGGCGATCTTCGCAGGAATCGCCGCGCTAGATAAGTGGATCTGTATGTTAAATGTACGCGATGCGCGCTAGCCGAGTAGGAAGACGCGCGAGGCGTCAGGATTCTGAGAACTCGCGGAATAATTAATGTGGGCGAATTGTAAACGTCACGCGCATCTGCAAAATTGATGGCGGCAGCCAGTACAAGCGGGATGAAATTCGTTCCCCATTGTGAAAATTTAACTTGATTACCATGACGTAATGGTGAATTAATGTCCCGTTCGCGGCCCTTTGTTTAATGCATCGCATTTTAGATTCAAAATCTCTGTCAACGCCGGCGGTCTCAATTTCGCGACAAAACAGATGAGTAATTACCAGCTTTGCCAATTAACTCGCGGCGAGACGCGATCGCCAGGCGCGTCAAACGGACGCGCCTTCTTCGTTCGGCCGTGTCCCGAGTATTCCAACCGAATAGGCTAATTGTCATCGGACGCGTTACGTCACGGGAATATCTCTCACCTCGCAATGCGGCGGCGGCGACGGCGACGGCGTTTTAGCGCTATCGAAATTATATTACTGAAATTATATTACTTGAAGTAAAATGCGCGCGCGGAATAATACGCGCGCGCTCGACATGGCGAGCTCGTGTACGCCTGGCTCTTTCCCCTCCCCCCCCCCTCTCTCTCTCTCTCTCTCTTTCTTTTTCCTCTCTCTGACCAAACAGCGAGACGGAAGATAAATTCTACAATACATCGAGAGGCGCTCTCGCTCTCTCGGTGGAAATAAAACGCTGGAATTCCGAGAAATTCTATATTAATTAAGCCGCGAAGCCGAGTCGCGGCGTAAGCTCTACTAAAAATTAACAAAGAGTACCTGTGGAATATGTTTGATTTACGCCAGAATAAATTTAAGCTCTGGAATTATCGACAAGGAGATGCCCGTAACGTCACGGTCGTCGTCGTGTCGTCAGCGTCGTCGTGACGACGAAAAAGAATCGCCACGACCATATCCCATTGATCATTATGGTATCGTGATACATCTCTCGCGTTTCATTTTATGCGCTCCTCATTAAATCAGCTTTGAGATAACTTCGCTGCGCGATAAAATATTTTTAATTGAAGCACACGGCCGAGAAAGAGAGAGAGAGAGAGAGAGAGAGAGAGAGAGAGAGAGAGAGAGAGAGAGAGAGAGAGAGAAAGAGAGAAAGGTATAATGTACAGCGTAATCCGACGTAATAAGGCAACGCTTTCTTCCACCGCATTGTGCTCGACTGGATCGACTTGGTTATCAATTAAACGAACGCGAGCACGATAATCGTTCGAGCCGCACGTTTCGCGCCGAAATACGATTATTTCGTCAAGTCAGCGAAAGTAATTGACGGGGCTGTGTTATAACGTCGATCACGATTCCCTTCCCGGATGGGTAGAGCGCAACGGACGTGCACTGAGACGAGGCAATTTTATCACAAAGCGGCAGCTCACATTGCGGTAACGTAATCAGTTGGGGCATTACCGTGCTAATTCAAGTATGCCCGCTCTCTCGAAACAAGAGATTTCCCCGCGCGGAAAAGAGATTAAACGACGAAGTCACCTGCTTTCGAGATCAATATCGTCGAAGCGAGCGTCCTGTGGAATGTTCAATTTGGCGGGTCAATAGGAGACAGCGAACTCGCCGCGAACTCCTTTTATGTCCGATTAAAACGAGTGCGGAATCGTGTTCGCAATGAAGACCTCCGAGATTGCCATCGCAGCCAATATATTGGAATCTCGAAAGTGTCCGACTGGGTCCGCTTCTTGTCGCAAAGTAGCGGAATTCGATACTCCGCTACTTTGTGAGACACGGTACGACGACGAGAACGACGTCGACGTCGACGACGACGACGACGACAACGACGACGACGAGGACAACGACAACGACGATGACGACAACAAGATCCTTTGCAAACAAGAAGAAAGGAGGAGGAAAGTGGAGGAAATGGAGGAGGGGTAGAAGCAGCCACCGCTGTTGCTTTCCCTCTGCAGAATTTTCCACGCGGAATTCCGTTATCCCGCCGGCCGAAAAGACGTCGGGAAATGTTTTAGTTAAATTAACAAAGCTCTCTCTCTCTCTCTCGCGTGCGCGCGCGGCGATGCTATCCTGTGTGTCGATTGCGAATTCCTCCTCTTCGACGAGCTTCCTGTTACCCGTTGCCTGCGAGGATATACGCTATCGTTGCGAAACGCGTTTGTCTCTCGTATCTTCGTTGCCAAAAGCTATCTCTCTCTTTCTCTCTCTCGCAACTGGCATACTTCGCGCTCGCGAATCGCGCTCCGGTGGATTTGTTTGCCTCGCTACCTACGCGGAAATACGAATCGACTGCTTATTACATCCTCCTTCCCCCTGCCTCTCAACCGAAGTACACTCCGACATTAATCACGCGGCCCTATTAATCGTCCTTAAGTCGTGCCATGCTCACGTCACCTTGCTCTTTCACGTCCAAGAAAGCCGAACTTCGTCAACGCGGCGGCGGCGGCGGCGGCGGCGGCGGTGGCTGTCTTTAAGGGCCCCCATAGAGATCGGCTGTACTATTTGTCAGTCCGATATAGCGCGCCTGAAAACGGCCTCGCGAAGATCGATATCCTTCCCACGAGCTTTGCCGTGTGTGCGCTCTCACGCCGCCACCGTCACTCACAATAATCGATTTCTCACGTACGGAATTTCGCGGACGGGGAAGTCGCTATTGAGACGTCTCCGAATCTGAGGGGACGGGAACTCGGCGCGGTATCGGCAAAATTTGCCGGATTATAGGCAGATCGGATGTCGCTTCGAGCGATCGATTTTCCTCCCGTCTGTCTATGCGTCGTCGTTTCCATTGCATTTTCCGCGAGAACCACGCGTGCTTTGAGCGTCTTGTCTCGCGGACGGCCGAACTTTGTCTCCTTCCGCCTAACGGTTATTTTCCCGTGTCTATTTGTGTCGTACGACTTCCGGTCTCTCTTTCTCCCGCCCCCCCCTCTCTCTCTCTCTCTCTCTCTCTCTCTCTCTCCACTCCACTCCACTCTCTCCCAAAGGTTACCGAAATCGCGAAGAACGCCCGAGTCGTCGTAGACCGTGCACTTCAGGATTACGCGAGAAACTTTAAACGAAACTCCGGCGCGGAAGTATCGCAAAGCTGCTTCCGAAGCGAGCTCGTGTTCCAACACGTGCAAGCCGGATTCAAGGTAGTTCTTGGTTCTTTCCGCAGGGGAGAATAGCGGACTTTTCGAAGACAGATAAATTTTTGAAGTCCCATAACGGCCACGCCGAGCTGATAACTAAGTGTACGCCGTATACTTCGCAACTCAAAGGAGCTTTAGATAATTGCACGATGTATTTTAAAGCGTGTGAGAGCCGCGATACTCGCATGCAAAATGTTCAAAGAGGAAAAGTGTGAGCCCCGGCACGCGAGCGGATCCGCCAGAGAGAAAGAGAAAATGCTTCTCCCAATCGATCAATATATAATTGCCTTCGTCTTTAAATATTTATCTTGGCCACGTCGTCGCGATTCACGAATTATGAATCGTGATTCTCGCGCATAGGTCTACCGTCACTTGTCGTCGAGCTCGACTTTAGCTCAACGATACGCGTGTGATTTTTTATCTGGGACCAACGTTACGCGGTGCAGAGCATTGCGCGAAAAATCTGCTCGTGATTAATGCGCGATAAATTAATGCTCCATCAATGCTCGACCAAGAACTATCTGTCGATGTTTGGGTCCGCGATATTCCCCGACTGTAATCTAATATCGGGCCGGTAGCGGGCCGATATCGAAAATCTGTCGTCCGATAATGGCCCAACGTAGGGCCTATCGTGAAACGCTATTTGGTCTGGCACGTGCCAGCAGCCGTGGTAAACGGCACTTGCTTAGTATTTCCGACGTTCGCTCGTCGATCACTCAGCCTTAATGACGCCTCCGCCCTTTGTTCGCCCCTCGAGGTGCTGGATCCCACTCGGGATTCCATCCGTGCCGCGAGTGCGTGTAAATACAAGAACCGGCTGGTAAATCTCGCGCGAATTAATCGCTCTGACGTGCTTTGCATCTCCGCCGGAGCGCTTCGTTCGTTTCTTTAATTCGCGAATACGCGCAAATGCGGCGACATACCGGCTCGTCAGTGCGGAATGGCGCGTCGCTTTATTCGAAATTATGGAATTGAATTCGTATAAACTCGCCGCCGGGTTTTCGAGAGCGGCAACTTTCGGTGAATCGCGGCGGTATGTACGTACGTACGTACATACGTTTGGCTCATCCTCGCGATGCGCTTAAAACGACAGGCGCAATTTTACAGAATATTCCGAATTTATGTTGCTTCAGTCATGCGAAATTCCCCGGCGAAACCGCGATTGATTCTCTCTCGGCGGGGAACAAGCGGCAAAGTTTTTTATGTAATAACCGCGAAGTCACGGCTTGTGATACGGCATTTCAAGACTCGCAAATTCCCGACCGAGGGTTAAGAAATCCTCATTTTATTTCGACTGCTAATATCCTTCGGAGAGAAGGGTAGAAGTTGTTACACGCGCGTTCCTCCAAACGTCTCTCGTCCTTTCCTCCCTCTCTCATTCTCTCCCACGGGATCACGAAAATGCCAACTAGCAGGATGATAAAAACGCGAAAGGCGGGCAAAACGAACTGCTTTAATTTAAAGTTGCGTACAGGATTTGGGACTTTTACTTTTTGAGTCTCTCTTGACGACGGAGGCGTTTCTCTCTCTCTCTCTCTCTCTCTCTCTCTCTCTCTCTCTCTCGACATCATCGTCCTTGTCCTCGTCGACGTCGACGACGTCCTTCCACCGCGAACTCGTTACGTTTTCGTCGTAGGGAATTACGCGACTTTGACTAAAGCCAGTTAAAGTCTCGTCGGAGTTGCGACTAAACGGCTCCTGATCCCCGTAATCTTGTGGAACTCACGGCATTGACCGCTACCGGGCGCAGTTTCAAAATTTCATTGATAAACGTCGACATTGTTAACGGCTAACTACTTCGATTCGCCCCAGTCAAGATTCTGATCCTGCAAATATCGTTACTCGATACTCGAAAGACCAACGACGACCAACAGTTGCCTCTCTCTACGCCAAACGTAAAAACAAATCAACGAAACAACCGTCTCTCTGCTCTCTAGCTGCAGCACGGTTCGAGTGTAAAATATCGTGCTATTTATCAATGTAATCATATTTCGCGCACGCCGCCATGCGTGGAAATATCGCTGGCAAGACGGACCTCCATGCTCCACGTCAGCCGCGCGACAGCCACATCCGCGACGTCTTACAAATTACTCTTGGCGTGATCCACGCGTTAACCATCCTCCCCGTTACATCACGTCCACTCGACGCGGGAATTCGTGCCTGGCAATATAAATGTGACGGTGGCGAAAGTCCTGGCTACCGGCCAGGATTACAAGGAGCCGTGCGCCGCGAAGTTTAATTTCTCTCGAATCCCGAGTCGAAAGTCTCATTTCTTCCCGTTGCTTTGCGTTTGTACTGTTCTCTCCTGCCGCCACCGCCTCCTTCTCCTCCATTTCTCGACTTTCGTTACGCTCTTAACCTCCGTTCACCTTCCCACCTTCCTTCCGCTGTTACGCTTCCTTCCGCCATCTCCACCGCCACCCTGGCACCTCTTTGTGCTCGAATATGGAGCCGTGGATACTACTCTCGCTTCTCTTGCCATTACGCCGCGGCAAAACTGCCATTGATTGCGCAAATATTTGAGCGCTGCTGCGAGGGCAGGTGGAAAAGAGATAGAAACAGAGAGAGAGAGAGAGAGAGAGAGTGAGGAGGGGCGAGAGGGAGAGGAAGAGAGAAGGAGAGACTGAGAGATAGGGAGAAGGGGACGGAGAATGGCGCAAGCTGGAGTGCAATGTAACCGTATTTCGGCTGATTCTGAAAGTAAGCCGGGTAAATTTGCACGGGGCTTATCTAACCACGGCAGGTGTCGACTACCTTCGAGACTTCGAGATATCCGACAGTAGCTAAAGCTGTAGCCGGTAAAGTTCCCGCCCATTACGCATGTTTAATGAAGAATCGCGTCGCAACCATCACGCGCGACTATTTGTCGAAATGTTTTCATTCGCGCTGCTTTTCTCATCTCTCTCCCTCTCTCTCTTTCTCTCTCTCTCTCTCTCTCCCTTTCTCTCTCTTTATCGATTTTCACCCGCGAAAATTACGCGAGACCGTCGAGATTGCACTCGCCCGTTTAAATTGTTTCTGCAGAAGCGAAGAAATCGGCGAGACCCGACGGAGGAAGAGAGACTGGCTTGGTTTATACTGTATATAAAATAATTTCTTCGGACAACGACGTTCCGCTCGGCGGAAACTGCAACGTTTGAAAAAAAAAAGAAAGAAAGAGAGAGAGAGAGAGAGAGAGACAGAAAGAGAGAGAAGTCTTATCAAGGGGAAATTTCATCACCATTCCAATGCCGTAAAAAAGTATATCGCGATATCTCCCGCTAGCTTCTCCTTTTGTCGTGGGGAGAGTTCTTTCTCCGTGGCAGGAAAAAATTCAAGGGCTTTGTATACGAATCCTCCTCTACCTCCTGCTCCTTCTCCTCCTCTTCCTCCTCCTCCTTCTGCTTACCGATTCTAATATATTCAGATGAGGATCGCGCCGCTCGTATACGCTACGTTTCGCTCGATACACAACGAGAGAGCCATCGGATACAATGGCTTGGAACGGATCCCAATATTATCTCCCATTATGACGTACACCGGGATCTTCCGGGCAATAAGATCTCCTCCTGGATTTATGAGACCGCACTCGTAACGGTGACCGGCGTAACGGATTGCGCCGATTTATCACACGTTTTTCTCGCCTGGTCAAACGCGCCGGCCCCGTCCGCCACATATAAATACAAACGCGCCGCAAGCACGGGTGGCGGTGGCAACGGCCTGTCCGACGGAAACCAACGCGCCCCGGAGCATCGAGTTGCGCCCCGTTTATTCTTCCTGGTCGAAAGCGTGAGTCCAAGGGTCCTTGCGGATATATTTCCGTCGCCGCGCGCGCGCGCGACGAAATACTGCGAGCGTAAACGAGATGGAAGTGAGAGATCACTCCCGCGGCGAGAAAATCACGACGGAACGAATCGCATCGATTCTCGCGCGAATCTCGGAACTCGGCGACTCGTAATCGTTCGTTACAGCGAGGGGATCACACGCCATCGCCTAACACCTAGTGGCTGCCACGTGACACGATGAAAAATAATAATCTCGTAAACGTTGAAAATATAATATATCATACAGAAACCGCGTTGCTTCCGAGAGAGCGGGATTATCTGGAAACAGTCCCCAACAAGTTCGCGACGAAGTCGATTCTGTTTCTCACGGTTATTATTGTTGTGGATAACCCGGTTCCATCACGCATAAGTAATACGATGTCGTTCGCCGGCGACACTTTTTACGATCTCTCTCTCTCTCTCTCTCTCTCTTTCTCTCTCTCTCTCTCTGTTCCCGCGAGTGGCGGCGGAATAAAGAAGGAGGCGATATCCCCACGCGAAAACGGGGTTGACCCGATTCCACGGTGGAAACAGTAGATCAACTCGATCAGCCGCTCTTACGTGCCCCATTCTTTTCCTTAGCCGGTCTCGAGCGAAAACTATCCGATAAAATAATATCGAGTCGAAGTCTTCTTTCCCTTTTTGTCGACTCGACGCAACCCGAATCCGAGGCGGCTTCGTGGCCCCTCGTGACCTCTTATGCGAGATATCCCGGAATCTTGTTTCCTCTTCGTATACAGATTCCCCGACGAATTTTTCAAATCGACCTGTATAAATATACTTTACTCAACGAGTGACTAACTCAGAGAGAAGCGACAGTGGGGGTGTGATAATTTGTTCTCTAATCTCACTCTCTCTCTCTCTCTCTCTCTCTCTCTCTCTCTCTCTCTCTCTCTCTCTCTCTCTCTCTCTCTCTCTCTCTCTCTCTATCTCTCTCTCTCTCTCTCTCTCTATCTCTATCTCTCTCTCTCCCTCTCCCTCTCTCTTGGAGTCGACCCTAAAAAAATGATTAACCGAGCTTTCTTACTTACTTCCCAAGCGTTCATTAACCTCAACGCGAGGTGACTTGGCAACTTTTGCGCCACGTCTTTACGTAACACGACTAATTCTGAGACGCGCTGCGCAGCATCCCCTGCGAATTCATACGCGCGTGCGACAGCGAACGAAGTGGAAAAACCGTGAAACAAGGAAGGTAACCATTAGCGGGAGAGTTCAGTATGTTTGACTAAGTTCGGTTGCGTCTGCTCGACAAAAAGCAAAGTACTCGCTGCTGCTAACTGGATGTGAGCGAGCTCGGCCGGGCTTCACGAGGACGCTTGTTGCTTGGCGAGAGATTCGTCTTCCAATCTGGTGCCCGCTTCAACGAGACGGAGCGCGCACAGGAGCACGAGAGAGAGAACGGCCGAGGGGCCAGGAGAGGTTGAGGGAGGTAAAGGGAAAAGAAGAAACAAAAAGAAAGAAAAGAGGAATGATAGAACGCGACGAGAAGCAGGCGCGAAATACAAGTAGGGCGCCGTGAGTGCGGGTGAGAGAAAGAGAGCTGAAAGGAGAGTGTGGAAGTGGAGTACGACAAAACCTCAATCCCTTTAATGGAGACAAATCCCCCTCTGCGCGCGCCCTCCTACGACGTGCCGGCAGACAATTTGTAAGAGTATATCCCACCTACCCTGATATTAGTATTGTGCGGCCGGGGGTGGCTCCGGTAGCCAATCATCCACCGACCTCTCTCGCCTCCCTTGTTCGCCCATCCACCTCCCTCACCCGCCCGCACTCCTTCCGTTTTCTCTCACCTGCATTCCGTCTTTTCTTTCCTTCACTTTCCCTTTGCTTCTTCTCTCTTCTCTTTCATTCGCCACCCTTTGTTCGCCCTACCCCCCTCTTTTTCGTCTCTTCCTCTTCTTCTTTTCTTTCTTTCGCAGCTAACGTCTCTTCCCTTCATCTCTTGACTTTCGTTATCCTCTTTCTCCGCTCCGTCTTTCGTCGCGCCCTTCCTCTTCGATCCCAATCCCGCTCGTTCATTTTTCCCACCCTAGTAAATTCGACCGTAGCTCGCGTATGTCACGTTGTCCGTCGGCGAAATTATAAAATTAACGAGTGGCATCCATCACGCAGAGTATAATGCGAGACATTAAGCGCTACCGGCCTCTCCGTGAAACCAAATTTTCACGGATCGCTCAATCTTTGTTAAAATCAGGTCCGCCGCGCGAGCCAGTGTCGCTCTTTCGCGCGCGCGCGCGCGCGCGCTTTCGCGAATTCTAGCCATTTAATCTACCTGAAGAATTTTCTTTCGCGAGCTGCAGTTCAAACACTGTATAAATTATTTTCTACTCTACCGAGCTTCCGGTCGATTGCATTCGTGGAAAACGTTTCTTTCACATCCGCGGCTGCGAAGGTTAGACTTTTTCGTCGCTGTCACGCGAACAAAAGCGCTCGTCGCTTCCATTATCGCGCGTCTAAGCAAAACTTCTTCGTGTCGTAGAAATAATTAATCATTCGCGAAAGCGCTCTGTGCTGCAGCACGACGAACCCATACACACACACACGCACGCACGCACGCACGCACACATACATACATACATACACATACACACCCGCACATAATGCGCTTTTAATAATTCTGATGTATTCCGGTAAGCTGGCTCATCGCGATAAATCGTTATTAATCGACGCGTGGTTTCCTCAAAGAAACCGATTCGCTGAACGCAGCAAAAACTTTGACGCCTTCGCGGAAGGCGTCAAAGTTTCTTTGGGGACCGGTGCACTTTACGAGCGTTCATCAAGTATCGGTTGACTTGAATGGTCGGTTTGTCCGAGGATGACTTCGGACACGAAGTCGACCTGACGAAGATAATCCTTTAAAGGATCCCCAAAGTAGGTCTGCTGCAAGTCCTTTAATGTGACGCTTCGTCTCGTGGCTGTAAACGGACTCGATGATTGGTCACCGGACAGGAAGTCGATAGTTAGGGTTTGAGTTTGCCAGCATCGTGGATGCGGGGTTAACGCGGCGTCAACGGCGGTAAGATCGTGGCGTACGTAACAAGAGATTCCAATTTCACAGCTATTACGTAAACAGTACGTAATTAATCTCGGTCGCAATTATCCCGCCGCTGCGTAACGACGTTACGACGCGCCAGCTGTACGTGTGAGTGAGCGAATCGCCGAGTGAAAGAAACTCGTCCCGGACGTTCTCCGGACGCAACAACGACAACAACGGCGACGGGAGCGCGCCTCTAATTCCGACGATTGTGTAAATCCAGGCGGTGAGGCAGAGGGCGCGATATTAAAAACGCAAGTTTCGCACTTTTTAATCTTGCTACTTGGGCGCAATAAGAACAAATCACTATGACAGGGTGTTTTCATATAACACCAGAAGCCCGGAGCAGACGCGGCCCTTGCGGACTACTCAATCATCCCTCTTAATCCCGGACTAAGGTCTAAAGGACTAAAGGTAATCAAGATAAACTACTGTCCTGAGGGAATTTGAACCTCCGGTTGCTCGAGAGGACATCGAAGTAATTAATTCGTATCTTTCGCCTCTTATCGCGTGCCGCCGTCCGCCCGGATGAAGTAACCGGTAAGATGATTCTTTGCCGGTCGTTGTGAGACGAGATTACGATATAACGACATTTTCAATTAGCGAAGTTCGCACACGCTCGCGCACGTCTCGAAATTATCGCTTTACGATTAATTCAGAGAGCCGAGAGTCAACGACTCAGAGTTAGTAAAAATCGCGAAATGTCGATTCACAAGAATTAACATTTCAAAGCGACTAGTCGCGCTGAGTCCCTCCGCGGTCTCGCGAACTCGCGTTAGCCCGTGAGAAGAGAGATCTCAATTATTCTTGCTGCGAGGTCATATACGAGGTGTTTCCCAGAAATTGTTCAAGAGCGTTTACATTTTTATAAATTCCGTCTGTCGGAGGAGCGACGTGTGTGACAGTGCGCGATGAGCCGTCGCGCGCATGCGCACTGCTCAGAAATATTACGTTTCTTCGAATCGTAAAATGAAGTATCGGATAAAGAATGAAGCAGCGTCAGATATCGGATAAAGAATTTCGAACTCGCCATGTCGGCGCACGTTCGGTCGAGCTATCGCGCCGCGATGGAATTATTTAGCCCGGCGGACGCGCCCCCCTCCCCCTCTCCCCCTTTTTCGCCGTCGTGTTCGGCTTTTAGTTGAAGCATCGTATCCCACTCCACGTCGCCACGTGTTTCAGTTTTTATCAAAGTGCAGCGCGATTGGCGACGTGGCGTGGCGGAGCGCCGCGTGAACTGTACGTGGACCGTAAAATTATATGACATTAATGCGACCGATATACGAGGTGCGCGCACGTAAAACTCGTCCCCCGACACACGGGGGGGATATTTTCCTGCCATATGTACCACTCATGTGTGCGCATCGCGCCGCGCCGCTATTCGCCCATTTCTAACCTCGTAAGAGGCCATTTTAAACGTCAGCTTCGTAGAACATAAATACGTCGCCCGATCATATAACGCGCAAGTGCTGTGTTTATAAAACAAACAACATACATCACGTAGACGACGAGGCTGCATAACGGTCAACGTAAACAAAAAGCAACGCAAGATATTTCGAAAACGCGGCGCCATAAACGGGGGAGATATATCGCGCAAATAAATGTATAAAACGTGCGAAATGAAAAGTACGATGATATAAGGTGTATGCGTAAATGTAAAATAATACCAGCGATACCCTTTATCCTCCATCGAGACGTTCTTTTTTCATGGCTCCACCGTACAGGTGGACACACCCCGAGTTTTATTCGCGATACGCGCCGACGTTCAACGAATAGATTATCTTTCAAAGCGCGCACGAAGGGAAGAGAGAGAGAGAGAGAGAGAGAGAGAGAGAGAGAGAGAGAGAGAGAGAGAGAGAGAGAGAGAGAGAGAGAGAGTCCCTTCTTATCTTTTGGACATTGAAAGCACATTTAGCGGATAATTACTCGCGAGCGAACTATTAATTATTTACCGTCAGGAAAGAAAGCGGAATTATTCACCGTCAGAGGCAGGAGGCAGGGCGGCGGGGGCGCCGGCTGCGCGAAATAACGGACGCGAAGGAACGCTCCGGATCTGCCAGTAACTTTCATTGGCCCCGTCTCGGTGATTGCGTGCCGTAGATTATTCTCAACGGTGCTTAATGCGCCCGTGTCCCGCAGAAATTACACCCCGCGCCGATGTGACCGATGAACGCGCTCGCTCGTCCGCAGCACACGGCGACGGCGGACGCATAAAACCCGACGTTCTCCGCGCACGGCATGTTTTAAACGCACCCCTCGCCACGAGATATTTTTGTGCCGGCGCCGCCGCCGCATTCGGGACAATTGCGCGGGTAAAAGTGCGCGCCCCGGAATTTATCGCGCGACACCGATATTTATTCGACGAGCGCGCGTGGCCCGGGGATAAACGGGATGTCAAAGTGATTCGAATAGAAAATCCTATCTTGAAATTGAATGTAGCGAGATGTTTCGTTGCGCGCTCCCCCGCGACACCCCCTGGTTATAATTGCAATCCAACCATTTTCTCCTTTACCCGCTGCCGATCGATTTCTCCTTCTCTCCGTCCGCTCGACGAGCGCTCGTCGATTTCTACCGCACTCGGAATAAAGACACGTAGAGTGGCGGAGCGCATTATCACGTATCCGTGCGAATATCGCGATTAACCGAGAGTGAGACAAAAAGAGATTCTTTCGTAGACACACCGCCACTCTTAGCCCAACGACTTCTGTCGAGCGTCGTCAGCGTTCAGTCGCCGTCATCAAGATATACCGAAGGTCATCGGTTCGTCCCGTTCGTCCCGAGCGCAAGGCGCCACACCGCGGCGGCGGTCCGCGCACCCCCGACAAAGACAGATCCCTTTTAATTTCGCGGTCCGGACTCGTGTCGCAGACGGTCGCAGCCCGGGCGCGACGTACCGCAGGAATTCTCGGTACGTTAGAAAATCCCGGGTGGGATTACGAAGCTTGACGAAGAAGAACGGCGGACGACGAGAGCGAGGGCGAGACAGCCGGCCGGCCGGCCGGCCAGCCGGCTGGCTGGACTAGCTGGCTAGCTGATGGCCGAGCAAGTGGAAATTCCTGGCGGCGGGCTATCCTGCGAGGATATTTATATTCCTGGCACCTATCCCCCTGTAAATCCCTGGCCGGCAATTAGGGCTGTCGGCCTACCGGCAGTCTCGTCTCGTCTCGTCTCGTCTCGTCTCGTCTCGTCTCGCGCTGTCTCTCGACTGGCTCTACGTGCGGCTCCCTCGCTGTCCGGTCTCCGAGCTGCGAGCTTGTAGCTCTCGGCGGTCGTTAACGCGAGCTATCGTTATCCGGAGTGGCGGCCGGCTCGTTCTACACGTAGACACCGTCGACTCTTGTTCCCCCGGCAATCCGACCGACCACCCTCGGTAATCGTTAACCGCTCCACGGTTGCCGCGAAATGCGGCCAAATTATCCACTCCCGCCAGCGTCGCGGCGTAATGTCAGTCTCGTCACTCGATCCCCGGCTCTCGATAAATCACGCGATCTCGTGATCACACACGCGGCGATCGTGCGCGCGGCCGGCCGCACGTGCGCGTAACGAGACCCGGCCTTCGTCGCGGATCCGTTTTCGTTTCCGTCCCCCTGGGGAAACAGCGGCGCAGCCGTTAGAGCGTGCGACGTCCCCCGCGAGCGTGAAAGCATTCTCGACTCGCTCCGGCGAATCGAGATCGGCACGCTGGAGAAAATGCTCCTTCCGAAAGCCGCCGAGTGTGACGATCTCACGTTTGTCCCCGTTCTGCGCGTTCAACCGGCCAACCCCGCCTCGCGCAGCCCACGTTACGCGGATGCTCATTAACCCCTCTCGCTGCCGCAAAATGTTCCCGTGTTACCCGACCGACCCTCCCTCCGTCTCCCGCCACACACCGGCGTCCGCACCGACGTGAGCACGTTGTATGTACTTGCACAAAGTGACGTCAGATTTGTCACGTACGCCGTGACGAGAAGTTCCGGGGAAGTTTGGGTGGCGCGCGCGCGAGCGGGCGCGGTTTATACCGCGGCGCGCCCGTAATTTGTTCGCGAACCACGTGTCTTTATGCCCTCAGACGGGTCAACTGCCGGCTCGTTAAAGCCCCTCACGTGCCCGTAAAATGTTACCCCGATTGTCACCGCCGTCTGCGCGCCGGCCTCGCACGCAGCGTAACGACAAAGTCCGCACCTGCGGCCCCGCTTAAACTTGCCAAATGTCCGCGGAACGGGCGGTGGGTAAAGCTCTGGAAGGGGGGGGGGAGAGGCAGGGGGGACCGTTTACGGCCGAGGCGAATGAGCCTACGGCCGCACGCGGTTTTTCAAACTTACGCCGTCGTGCTGTCATCCGCGGAATCCTTCAACGACGGCGTCGGGAGATTTGTGACGCTAATTTTCGGCGCGTCATCGTCACCTCGTCTCGTTTTATTTCATTGTCGTTGTTACCGTCAAGTTGAGATTTTATCGCGCGGTAACTTGTCGACGCGAGAGATAATTTATTTTCCCGCCGTTTCGCGAAGCTCTCTCTCTCTCTCTCTCTCTCTCTCTCTCTCTGCGAATAACGCAGCCTTCGAAAATACGTCATTTTGCGTCATGTTTATGTATGATAATTTAATGCAAAAGAGTTATTAATATAACTGGATAGTGTTGCGGCGGCACGATGCGAAATATTAATTTAATTAATCGTCGAATATAAATCTTGCCGATTGTAATTTTAAACTAATATCGCGCGTTTTCGGTGCAAAATAAAACACCGTCATGTCGCTGAGTAATGAACAAATAACTAGACGGATATGCCCGCGAGAGAGAAAGGGAGATGGAGACAGGGCAGGAGAGAATAGCCCGTGTCGCTTGTAATAACCACCCCCGCGTTAAGTCTTATCTCACGATGTCTTAACTCCAACATAGAAGCGAGCTCGTGGAATCACGCGAGGAGATATCTCGTCTTTCCGCTCGTAAAACAAAACGCGATACCCGCTCGTGCCGAAGAAGTAAGGATATAAAAGAGAGAGAGAGAGAGAGGCGTTATTTAAATTTCTCGGACGCGTTGAAAACGCCCATGGAAACAGAGAAGGACGGTGAGAATCCATTATCCGCTCTCGCGAAGTCGTCTTTACGAATTCATATTCGTCGACAAAGGAGACCGGAAGCGCGATAACGCGCCGGTTCGCCTCTCTCTCCTTGCCTCCTTCGCCCCTCTCCCTCTCCCTCTCTCTCTCTCTCTCTCTCGCCGTGTCGTCGACGTCTTTCACCGAGGCCGACTCCTCTTTATCCCACCTTGCGAGGAATTATGCGCGATCTCCGCCGTTATGTCCCTTTAATGGAATTAAAGTGCGCTAAACGGCACGTGAAATCGGGCGGCCTTTACCGCCTCGAGACGGCGCGAGCGCGACGGCACGGTTTTATCGCGCATCGAAGCGTGAGGGGTTGCATGCGGCCGCTCTCGCGATAAGAGGAGTCGAATACGTGAGTCGGGAGTCGACGCCCAAGTGGCTTCGAAGGGCGCGCGCGGTGCTCGAGACCCCGGCCTGCGCCCCCGCTCTTTCTTTTTCTTACTTCCTTTTCTTTCTCTCCGTTCTTTTCCCTTCTTTTGTCGGCGTCGCGGGGTATCGCGGTACGTCGTCCCCTCACAATGCGATCGTTCCGCGCGGAAAAAAAAATACGGCCACCGAACGCCACCCTCTCCTGTCCCCACTGAGGGGCGCGATTATCGAAATTTGTTTGACTTTCCCCGGAGCTTTTTGCTTCAATTTTTTGCTCGGCGCGGCAGTCGATGGATTTGCCGGGGCACGCGGCAGTTGATTTTCCCTCGGAATTATGGGGATGTTTAACGTTGAAACATCAGAACGTGTACCGGCGAACGGTAAGCTCGAAGAGAGCAAATACAGTGCCATTTGGTGAAATTAGAGTTCGCCCAAGGGGTCTTAATTTAAAACTCTACACTGTCCGGTATCTATTAACATTCTTCCGGGAATAATACGCCGCTCTGTATCTATTTAATCAACGAAAATGTGCAGTTATTTGTCTTCACATGCTCGCAATCATGTTATTTCACATATACGCCCGGATTCGCCGATGGCACTTCAATTTCCTCCCCCGTTTACTTTTTTCGTTAATTTGAATGTTAAACGAACAATTTAAATTCTCGTTCAAACAAGACTTTTGCTTTTTGACGGAGTACCTGATATTAAAACTTTTTAAATGAACACACGGGTGAACTGGGTTTCCGCTAAGAGCCGAAGAACGATATGATACCTACAGACACCCCACATATAATATCATGTAATTACATTAATTGCAGAAGATCGTGGGAGAAAGGAAAATAAATTTTACGCGCGTCTGGTTCTTCAGTGGATACATACATATCTATAAGCAGTTCTTTGCGCTTTTTCAAGTCGAGTCTTGAAGGAAACGCTCTCACATCGAGCTCCCAGCCAAAAGTGGCGGGGAATTTAATTTCGAATAATTTCCTCGTTACATCGTGTTACCTTTTCGTTACATCGAATTTGTGTGTCGAGTCATTCTAAAATGGGAATAACGCACCGAAAGCGATAGATCTACCCGGCGCCGTCCGGCCTGCGGCGTTCTTCGCGAAAGTTTCGCGAGAGCCGGAATTAAAAACGCCGCGGTCGCTCGAAAAGGCGAGATCTTCATTCGCGTTTTTCTACTACACGCATATTCCGGGAACTTATGATCCGGGAAAATCCCGTCGCGCGAACTTCGAACTTGGCGAGTGAGAAGACGGCTATAAATTCCCGGCGCGGATCTCTTCCGCTCGTCTATTACCTCGCGACGATACTTTAAAAAGTCACCAAGCCAGCCGTTATCTCGCGAGCGGCGCGCGCGCGCGCGCTCGCCCGGTCTGTTTTCAATTCCGCGACTGCATAAAGATTTCGCCGGGAGTCCCCCGCTGTATTCCAGGCCGCGCGAAGAACGCAGGTCGTGAATTCCGGCGAGCCGCCGCGGATGTCTCTCATGAAATAAACAGAGGGTAACATCCGCGAGAACAGCTCCGCGCGATCCGCCCTTGGGCGCTCGTTCGGAGGAAAATTCGCGCTTACGCGGCTGTCGAAAGCGTAATTCGCGAAAATTCTCAAGTATCCTCACCGTCCTGGAAATAACGCACGGGCGAGACAGCGCGCGACATGAAGGTGCGTAATTATGAAAAATGGAGAATAAAACGCGGCCCTCGGAGCGAAGAACGCTCGTCCGCATCCCCGCCCACTCCCCGCGGCTCGCCCCTGGCCCCTTCCGTGGCTTTCACCCTTCCGCGACCCTTTGTCAGGCGAACGGTTCGAGTTAACAGCACTTATGGGTCCTGGGAATACGCGCGCTATTCGCAGACGACGAAGGCAAACGGGGCGCGCGCTCCTGTTTATTTACGGGACTGCTTAAGAGCAATTTATTTTCCCCCGGAAGGGCCCCGTGATCCATCCCCACAGAAAACATCTCATAAATCACCGTATAAATCAATTATGCTTCATAAAGCCTCGGCGAAGCGCCGGGATTTATGGTGGTTTTCGGTAGCTCAAAAACGCGCGCGCGGCGCGGCCGCGATTATTAGAGAGCTATTATCGCGCGCGTGCGCGCGCGCAATTTCTTCATTTCATGCCGCAACGCGCTATCGGCAGCCGCGTCGCCGCGGAACAAAAATGACCGTTCAGTCGTAACGCGAAATGATTTACCGCTGCACATTACGCCAGCGCCGTTAAACGCATCTGATGCGCATGATCGTTACGCGGTGTTACGCCGCGAAACCGCGATGCAGATCGTGCCCGCGCGACTGTTCGTCGCCGCGATTTCGACGGAAGATATGGTCGATTGGACAGATCGTAATTGTTCACGACGGGGTGAAAACATGCGCGTCACGGTAATAATAACCGCTCGCGCCACGGCGCGTAACGCGCTGCGAGCGCGAATCCACTCGGCCTCGAATCGCGTGTCGCATCGACGTGGGCGAGCACGAGCGCGCTTAAAAATGCGCGGTCATTATGCGGCGCTGCGCAGCGCGAAGGTGCTTCTCCCCGAAGCGCGAATCGATAGCGGCCAGGTAACGAGACTAATCGCGAGCGTGGGAATAATTGTCCGCTCGCGTTCGCTCGCTGTCTTTCTGATTGCACGCAGCTGCAAGCTCGTCTCGCTATTACGCCGACACCGCAGCGCTGATTAATTACCGATATCGGATCGCGAACCGCATCTTGATGAAACTGACCACGGAGAGTGGGAGAGAGAGAGAGAGGGAGGGCGAGAGAGAGAATGTGTATCTGTCAGTGTAAATTCGCGCGTGTGTGTTGGCAGAAACCTCAACTTTCGACCAACTAGTCGATTGTTAAAGACAACATAAACTCGCTTAAGTCGCGAACGCGAAATTAACGCGGAGCGTGGCGTGTCGCTGGCGTCGTGTTTCGCGTTGCCGGTTATCGGCCCGGGCGCATCCGGACACCGGCGATCGTTACAACGACAGTTCGGCGGCCGAAGCCTGACCAGCCAATATAACGTTTACGTCGCGGCCTAACGTGCCGCCTCGATTTCGATCGGCTCGCCGAGCGATCGTAATCGTAATCGTAACCGTAAGCCACCGCTCCGCTATCATTTCTCCGAGGCGTAAGGCAACACACACTCCCGTAACCTGTTATCGCGGTCATCAAAGTGGGCGTCGAAGCGAGCGACGCTCGTAATGCCAAATTTTCGCTCTGAAGCAGCCGCACTGCGCGGTCCGCCGCCGCATCGGGAATTACGACCGGACGAAGGTGCGCGCGATTCGGCCGATGAATGAAATAAAGCCGCCGTACGCCGTGCGGAATAGCCGCACGTTTGACGGTGCCGAGCCACCACCACCACCACCACCACCGACGCTCTTCGCCGAAGCGGCTCGAGATGCGCGTCCATTGAAAAATTCCATGCATACGCGAGCGCGGGCGAGCGGCCGGGCGAAGCGAGGGGTGCGCGGCAATAGCGCGGAATAGTGTAGCCGTTCTGGTTTTGCCTGCGAAATTATACGTAATGTCTTTCATTCTTCATGAGTTTCGACTGCCCGTTACCCGCGGCATAGTAGCGCCCGCGATAATTTATTTGGGGAAAAAGCTCAGCCGGGGTATGGATTTATCGGCGGCGGCTGCGCTCTCGTCAATTTTCCACGCGATTTCCCTATGTCGCCCTTAATGCCGCTTGATGAATTCTTCCGTAAATTCGCCCTATGCTAGAGCAGATGTTTTGCAATTGTAACACTTGTATTATTAATTTTACTTGCGCAGATGCCCTTTAAGTAGCCCTCCGAGTGCCTTTTAGTCCTCTCCTCCGCCGCGTTTGTCTTTCCAGTGTCAATCGGTCGATGATGCTTGCGTGGGAAACAAGACGGTGTGTATCGGAAACGACCGTGACGCACTGTCTGCGACAGTGCGCAAGAAACGCAGAGGGATGGTTCCAGCGAAGGGTTGGAAAGGAGAGAGAGAGAGAGAGAGAGAGAGAGAGAGAGAGGAGGAAGGAGAGGTGGAAAGGGAGAAGGGTTGGACGAGTGGAAATAGCTTGTTGCATTCAGACGAGGATAAACCTTAGCTGGCTCCATCGTGTTTACTTTGTAGAATGGCTCGCTGGTATTCGGCTTCGTAGCCACCCTCCTGTCGGTACTGCAAACGTTTGACCGCCCGTAACCAACCCTCGCACCGGCGCTTTTATTCCGTCAGTGTCCGGGTGAGTTGTACCGTGAAATATGTAAAGGAAAACGCAAGGTGGAAAGGTTCATTTTACTCGGCGAAAATGGAGACAGCGGCTTTCCCCTCTGTCTCGCTCGTTCTCTCTGTCTCCTTCTCTCTTTTTCTCGCAGAGGAGTCTCAGTCGAGACTATTTGATTCGGGGGCTTTGATGCTTCTCAACAATGCGCGAAATTATCGTTTATACAGTTTGCTTCGTGATATACATTTGATCAGTTTGATGTAAACAACTGGGTGAAGAGGGGCTTTTTCCAAATTAATGTGAAACTTCTGTCTCTCTCTCTCTCCCTCTCTCTCTCTCTCTCGCGCGCGCGCGAGCGCGCGTGCGCGAATATCGAGTTCGAATTGATTGAAATAATTGCTACAGGATATTCCGTGCAAATAGTCTGCTTCGCGTTATGAAACAAGGGTGCTTTGTATTTTCAAGGCAGACCCGTGAATTCTACGCGGTGGAAAACGTATCCGTCGGCCATATGCAACGTCCATTCGATATCGAGATCGAGTGACACACGCAGTCTGTTCTACGGTAATGCGAGTAACGCGAGTCGGTCAACAACAATTTTAATGCCGACTTGTCGCGTAGATGCATTTCCGATACGAATGTCGCGTGCTTCATCGACAGAGTCGATGCGCAACCGGGCTCGAGTCAGTCGGCTCGGTGGTTAAACAATGAACGTCCAAGTTTCGCTTCGCGTTTCATCATCGAAACGGCCATTGTCTGCCGTTCACGTATCGTTGAAGACAAGGCAAACAAGACGGTCGACACAGTCGTGGTCCCTCCCTCTCGCCCCTCGCAGCATTCGTATCTCCGGTTACATCATCGAGCTGCGAATACCGGGCGAGTGATTCCAAACTCTCGTGATATACGAACGGAATCTCGAACTACGTTACTTCGACGCTCTTTGTAGCAAACTCGACGGCGCACCGAGATCACAGAAACGACTCGGCACTTCGTGAGGCGGAAAAGTAACCTGCTTGAAATCGAATCGACGTTTTCTACCTCCTTGTTTCCTTCCTCCGCCTCTCACTCTCTTTTTCTTCTTCTCTCTGTGCGGCTCTGCCGCTTGACTTTTTGTCGGCAGGAACAGTACAGGAGTTTACGTCAACAAACGAAAGATTCCGTTCTCGGCGAGTGATCGGAAATTAGATCAACACCGAGAGAGATCTGACGTCTCGCGATCATCTTCCCGTACTTATATCCCGTCCCGTTAATATCGAAATCCATGCCGAGGGGAAAATTCCCCAACCCCTCAAATGACCAGTCCGAGTGACCAGCCCGAGAGGAATCTCGATTAACGATCAACGCGAAATTGTCGGCGACGCGGAAGGCGGGCGAGAGCGCGTCGTGGGAGTCCGCGGGACAGCGTTGCTTGTCGACTTATTAAATTTACCGAGCCACAAATTCCAGTCCCGGGGAGACGGTGGATTTTGGGTCCGCAGCCGGCCTGTGTAACACCGGCTGTAGACTCTCCTCTCTTCCCGCCGCTGTAGACGGAGTATAATGTACAACTTCAGGACCACCAAATTCCCTCCTAAATACCCCGCCTAACTGGCTTACTGGCTGCAGTCGGAACTGGAGCGCTGCCTGCCTGCCAGCGGCGCCGGGGCGTTCGCCTTTCTCGGGCTTACCGCGCACACGTGTACCGCGCCACGCGAGTCCCCAGGTCCGATATTACCCGCTGAATATCTCGTAAATACAAGTACCGGTGTCACGCCGAAGGAGCATTTTGCAGAACATCCGCCGGCCCCCGTTCGCCGTTTCAGGTTCGCCGGAAACGACCGCCGGAGACGGCTGGGACAGGTTACTGCCCGGTGTCCTCCCCGTCTTTGCGCTCGCTCGCGCAACATTTTTTGGCACGATCGCAAAAGGAGGCTCAAAGCTTCGTAAATGAGGCACGCGGGGACTCACTCTCCTCGGGTGCATACCAAACACGCGGCGCTGAGCTGGACGAGAATTCGGTCGTCCTCCGAGACCCGTTCATTCGTTCGAGCGACGATGTCCGCTTCGGTGGAGAGGACAGAGAGAGAGAGAGAGAGAGATGAAGAGAGAGGGTGGAGAGTCGTCAACTGATTATTTGCTCATTTAGCAAGAAAGTATATTTTTCTTCTCTATATGCTTCTCCTTTTCTTTTTAAGAGCTCCTTGTCGTTCTTCGTAAAGTTCCACCACGGTTACATCCCCGCAAATATACTTATTACTTTAATTCGGACTCGAATTTCTAATTGGACGTGATGTCACAAGAGAAGATACAAGCGCACTTCCGCTTTATTAAGAAACATTGCTGTGAGACGAACAAGCTCCGCTCGCTTACATCGTGAACCACAATATGACTGCGACAATGGATTATGATTAGCCGCGCGAGCCGATAATTCGCGAGCGCTCGCGTATTCCGCGCGTTAATCAACTGTCGCGAATTTTTTTCTCCGAAATAACGACTTTGTCGGTTACACAGTATTCCCGGGCCGTTTCAACTTCTGTCTACCCGTCCAGATAGTCAACTACAACGGGCAGAAAATGTGTCCTCGAAGAGATACGGCGAGAAGTGTTCTGCAGACGAAGGGATTCCAAGTGACCGAAACCTCGAAGCAGCTCGTGCCGTCTTAACGAACTTCGAACCCCTTCTTGAAACGAAAGAGCGACGCGACGCGACGTTGAAGGCGCGGGTGATGGAGAAGAAGGCGAGTGATGGAAGAAGAGGAGCAGGAGGGGTTGAGGGGAAAGGGCAAAGGGTCGATCGGAGGGAGAACGAGAGAGGGAAAGCCACTCGACGTGGAAGCAGCGAGACAGCCTGAATACGGACAGAAGACGGAAAAGGATGCGAGAAAGAGGGAAAGACGGTCCGCCAACTGAGCGACGGAGAATAGAGAGACAATACAGTCAGCAGCAGACGCGGCAAATTACCCGTTAATAATCCGTACGAGGGCGGCGGTATGGGGGTGTGGAACGAAGGGGTTGGAGGGAGCGGAAAGAGGAGCTGGTTGCACAAGCCCGTCTTTCTCGTTTTCGTCGGATGAAGGGCGCCGGATGAAATATTCCACTCTGATCCGATGTAATTGCGACGTCGTGCTTGAAAATTCTTCCAGGCCTGCTCTCTCTTTCTCTTTCTGTCTCTCTCGCTATCTATTCCCTTCCCTTTCCTGCAGCCCTCTATCGCCATCGTCATCGTCCGCAACCGATGTTGGTTTTCCTCTTCACCCTCCAGCTCTTCCCCATTTCGCTCTCTTTCCTTCTTACAAAGATATATATATATAAAATATCACGGGTTATTTTGTAAAACTTTGTGCTTTTCGCAGGAATTCGTTTTAGCGGAAATTTAATTCGAGGTTTTGTTACTGACGGTGTTTAACGTCTTGAAAAACAGATTGCGACAAATTGCGCTCTACCGTCGATCGATTTTGTCCGTTCTGGAGGGGTCGAAAGAAATTACACGTCTGAGACACCCCGTATATGCGTTGCTACTACCGATGCCAAGAGGGGTGAGCGTTAACCGGGATGGCGGTGGCGTGTTTATCGCGCTACGTCGGTTGCGGTCCCGAACGGATTAGATCTCGTTCCTGTTTGGATCCTAGGCGAATTAACCCTCCCCAGGTAATCGATGAATATCTGAGGAGAATGGTAATTACGTGCGAAACATCTTACAGTGCTTTTGGTCCCATTTAAATTGCACGCTGGTCCGCGATAAGAAATCCTGCCAGAATAAATCTACTTCTGCACTGAAGATATACCGCTTTTTTCCGTGTGGCCAGAAATAGAATTATTGTGGAATAATGATAGACTGAGGGGGGAGAATCTTCATTTAGAATTTGATCGAAAATAATATTTGCACTATCGCACGACGATGTTCAATTATCGAGTTACGATGGCGAATAAACAAGTTAGACGAGCTTATTGCAGAAACTTCGCCAAGATAGGAGACAATGAAACAAAGCGAATGAATAACCCTTGAGTCGCAAGAATGAACAACTCTCTCTCCTTCTCCCCCCCCCTCTCTCTCTCTTCCTCCCACCTTCCTTTCCCCCCTCCCTATCTCTCTCTCTCTCTCTCTCTCTCTCTCTCTCTCTCTCTCTCTCTCTCTCTCTCTCTCTCTCTCTCTCTCTCTCTCTCTCTCTCTCTCTCTCTCTCTCTTTCTCTCTCTCTCTCTCTCTCTCTCTCTCTCGCACTCCATCTCGTATATAGAAATTCGCCGATGATCTGTCGATCGAATATCATTGTTACGCGGAAATTAATTTACAGCGGTAATTAGATAGCAGTAATCTAATGTGAAATGATCCACAAATGTGCACTCCGGCGTGAAGTCGGTTTTGCACGCGACGGGTGTACATTACACCCGTCGTAACATTAATTACTCGTGCGAATCTTCAATATTAATTACACCATCGTTAATTTCTTCATCGCTAAATCATCAAATTAATTATAATCGTATACAGAACATGCGTATATCCGCTATCCGTCAAAATTAATTTTCGCATTTCGCCGAACTCCTTCAATTATTTCGGGCTAATCGTAATCATACTTGTATAACTCATTCGTTTCAATAATATTCCAATAATGAAGCACTCGATGACGTTACGAATTTTTCACTATCATTACATATTGCATATTTTTAACAAGGTACTCCGATTAATGCGTATTAATTTCTTTGACGGAAGTCAATGAAAAATTAATTCCACACAGATTCGAAAGCATTGGTGTGCGGCGTTTGAAAGATTACACTCTTTCATTAAGTTATATTTCATAAAAGAAGAATAGAGTATCGTTCTGAAAAGCTGAAAAAGTGCGTTCATATTTAATACGCGCGAATAATCCAACTATTATAATTTTTGACGATAAAATTTAAAATTGACGATTAAACGACGACTCCGTCAACTTTTCTAGATTATAACGAGCGAAAGTAAAAGAAAGGAGTACATAAATAACTTTAAAGTTATGAAAGTTTGAAGGATCCGATTCTGACGTAATGGTGTCGATCCTAAACAGCCGTTTTTCGGCGAGGGCGAACACGACTGTTCCGCCAAACGGACGGACTATAACTCCTGATCCTGAGAAAAGTGCAGACACGTAATTAAACTTTCTTAGTTGCATCTGCACTGCGCCCCCGACGAAGTTACATAGAAGTTCCTCTGTGTTACAAAGGAGAAGCGCGCTCGACAGGGCGACATCGATCGCTTTGAAGGATCGAGGTGAAACGGAAAAGGGGAAAGGACCGACATGGCCTTTGTGAAAGACGGCGCGAGGTTGCCGGCGAGAACTTTTTGGAGCGTGTGTATCCGAAGGACGTATCTGAGGTTCGTAATGGCAATCTTAAAGTGAGATGCCTGTGCCTATAGCGGGAATAGCCGGGGAGTAACGAGACGATGAATTTTTAACAAGAAAATTCTGATTCCGCAACACGAACGCCATGAAGATTTCGCGGTCGAGTATTTCATCGTACGGACGAATGTATCGTAGTGAATAATTTAATCAACCGTGTCGTCGGTCTAATCAACCGTGGGTATGTAGTTCAAAATTATCTTCTCACTATAAGTAAAATCGAGAGTGTAATTTCCGACTATATTTAGCGAGAACTTGAATTAAAACGTCGGCTCCGTTTTAATTATAACGCACGATCCTCCCTTTGTCTTGGAAACGAAGGGAAAAGGAAAGATATAGGGCCCATCGGAGCATCGATAGCCATTTAAAAGCCATTAAAAGCTATTATACGAGAGTAAGTATCTATAAGATAGCCATCTAATACTCCGTTTATTCCGGAACGAGCAATGTAAGTGTAATAAAAGCGGTGAGCGCGCGAAACAGCTACGGTCCGTTTCGAAACTTTTCTGACGTTTATTCGTCGAACATTTGTGCGCGCACGTGCACGTATTCGTCGCTTCTAACTTCTGCTATAACGCGCATCGCCGGCTCATCGTCGAAATATTGCTCGCGGCATAATTGGCGCCGGTGTTCGCCGATTTGCTTCCATCGCTCTCCCCCGAAAAGGGGAGGACCGGGCCGGGCGTGAAGATCGACACGACGCGCGTTCTTCTTCTCTCTTGCCCCTTTTCTTCACTCTTTTCTTCTCTTCTCTTCTCTTCTCTTCTCTTCTCTTCTCTGCTCTTCTCTTCTCCTCTCTTCTCTTCTCTTCTCTTCCCTTCTCTTCTCTTTCTTTCTCGGCGCGTACCTCGCCGGAATTTGAAAAATTTTCGTAATCTCGTTAGTAAGGCGGAACTCCCCCGGCATCGCGTATGCCGGGAGAGATTCGAGTGGAGGCAACTTTCTTAACTCGTGTCCCGGAGTAACTGCCAGTGGCGAACTAAAAACTTGTTCCGCGGAATTACCTCGTAAGTCGACTCGCCGTACCTGCGAGCTCCGCCCGACTCTGTCCGGAAGGCATTTTCACGTCGGCTCTCTCGCTTCCGGCACGCCGGCGGGCCTCCGCGGAGCATTGTCGAAATCTCGCGATGTACGTCGAATTCTCGATTGGACGGGCACGGGCGGACAATTCACGAGATTGCGGCGCTTCGACGGCGCGGGCGGACCGTAAAGTTGCCTCTCTCCGGCTTTCGGATCGCTCGCAGGACCGAAAATCCGACATACGTTTATCTGTTAATCTCTCTCTTTCTCTATCTCTCTCTCTCTCTCTCTCTCTCTCGCACGCGCCACACTGGCGTCGTCCGAAATGTGAGGCCGAAAAGCGAAAGGAGAGCTCGCGTGTTTCCGCGATCGATCCTCCGCTGGCCGAGACGAAAATCTAGATTTAAGCGCTCGTCATAATTGAACGGCCAATTACAGCCGCTGCTCCGTAGATTAATGACGCGCTTTGTAATTCTGATCAGATGGTTAAACGTACTCCGGCGTGGCGGATTAGTATCTCCTATGGATACAGTAAATGTCAGGTTAATGAGAGGAAGTTGATTAACGTCAGAACGCCTTTCTCGCAAGTCTAAGCATCCGATTCGCCGGCGCGTGCGCCCCGTACGATTTATGAGCGGTGATTATCGATCGTAAGGACGGACGGTCGAGCGATGCATTTAACGCGCCAACGAGAATCTGCGAAATCGGAGCGGAGTACGGCAGTCCTTCGAAATCGTCGAGATATCATCGAAACGTCGACGTCAGCGATAGCAAGTAAGTTTCGCGAGTCTCGCGAATCTCGAT
This sequence comes from Harpegnathos saltator, assembly GCF_003227715.2. NCBI lineage: Eukaryota > Metazoa > Arthropoda > Insecta > Hymenoptera > Formicidae > Harpegnathos > Harpegnathos saltator. The sequence continues at coordinate 1,149,873 of NW_020230012.1, forward strand.
ATCGGCGAGCTGCATTTTGCCGAGTTACGTTGTTAACGCGGAGTTCGCAGCGCGATTACGCGATGCCGCGCGCGCGCGCGTATCTGTATTTCAGACGCCTCTCGTCTCTTAGAAACGCTCTCTCCGTACTCCCCAGGTGACGTGGTAAACTCTCGATCGAGGCAATCCACCGCTAAATGATATACACGAGATAATCGTCCAACACACAACTCGCTGCAAGAACTCGCGCGTTCGCGTACACGCCTAGATGGACCCTAAATCCGCACCTGTCTTCTGAATTCATCTCGTTAAAGTGAGAAATACGACAAGGGAGAGCGAAGAGGCGAACAACGTGCCGTCATCGGGTGTGTGTGAACGCATACATATGCACGCGTAATACACAGTTGGCCGAACGTTTAATCAAGTTCGCTACGGAACGGAGAATCCGCACCACGCTGCATACCCACACACCCACACACAAACACATGCGCTTTCCTTCCCTCGACAATTTGCAGCTCACGGCTTGTTCTCGTCGACGTAATATATATATATATATATATATATATATATACTAGCCCTTACATCGTCTCGTTTACTCTTGCTAATTTTTTCCGAATCGTCGTTTTTATTCGACGAAGCACCAAAAGAATCCGAATCTCAGGGTTTGGACGAAAGGATATGCACGGACGGAGTGAGAGAAGGAATATTCACAGCGTAAGTTTAAGCTCGCCTTAAACTGACGCAGTTTAACGTCTTTGTATTTGAAAAGTTTGCTATTTTCATCATGTGACGCTTTGTATCTCGTTCGTTCACCTTCCACACCCTTTCAGTCACTCTCCTACTTATCCACTTTACGCAACGTTTCCCCGTTGCCGACAAAAGAATACTCGTGCCGCATCTCTCTCTCTCTCTCTCTCTCTCTCTCTTTCTCTCTCCCTCTCTCTCTCCCTCTCCCCCTTTCTCTCTCGCTTTCGTTGGAGCACGTTAATATCGTCATTGTTCACGGCCTTCGTCTCCTCTCTCTTCATAGATCCAGAGATTGTCTTCGCTTGCCTGCCCCCGGCCGTTCCCTTTGGCGCGAGTAGAAATGAATTTTCCTCTCTATTATCCCTTGTTTCCCCTTCACGGCCATTCCTGCCGTTTTCTGTCGGTCTGTCTATTGCTCTGTAATGTGCATCTCTTTCTCCTCGCGAGCAGTTATCCCGACGTTGTTTTCACGCATTTTGTTTGCCGCCTGCTTGCGTTTCTGCTTTATTACAGAGATCTCCTGTCTCTCTCTCTCTCTCTCTCTCTCTCTCTCTCTCGCGCCACCCCTTGCCCTCGTTTTCTTTTTCTTGCGAGGCGTCCTTTTCGTGAGAGCGTCTTCTCGGTCCTCCGTCTCGCTTTTCGCTAAGGTTCATGCTAAACCATAGTTCCTGATTATACCCACCCTCTTTTACCTAACTGCCATGCTAAATTTATGTTTATCACAAGAAATTTAATAAATTAAGAGTCAAGCTCATGAGCACAATGAGACGTCACGTTAAGATATTTAAATTGATGCGGCACAACAAGGCAACTTCTTCCGCCTTTAGTATTTTTGGCAAACACTATCGAACGTGGGGCTGCTCTCCTCTTTGGAGCTCCTCCTGGTGGCTGTCGGTGTTTTCTTGTGATCTCGCCGGTAATGTTTCGCTTCTCTATCCCTTTTTCCCTCTTGGCTTCTATCGCGATTTCTTCTTTCTCGCGGGGGAACAGGTATTCTCCCCGTTCGTGGAATGATCCACCGAAAACGCACGGTTGATTACACGCGACGAAAAAGAATGACGATCGTCGTCGGATCGTCGACATGCTAGGGAAAATTAAGTGGTGTGACCTCTCGGGCGCGATCTTCAACATGCCGAAAACTCTAAAGCTCGAAAGCTCGATTACCATCGTGCGCGACGGAAAGTACGGTTTTGGAGATCCTCCAATTGCGTACAACGTGACGTAGAGATAGTGGGAAAGAAAGAAAGAAAAAGAGGAAGAGAGAGAGAGAGAGAGAGAGAGAGAGAGAGAAAGAGAGAGAGAGAGAGAAAGAGAGAAATGAATTTTAAACCACTATTCAAATTTCTCGCCGGCGAATAATCCTCGAGACTATAACGGCGGAGAAAATGGGGGAGCCATGATTGAGAAACGAACGCGGCGTTTTACGAAATAATAAACGAAACTGTTAATTTATGCAAAAATAATATGTACTTCATTACAACGGGAAATAATTGCAAGCTCGTCGCTCACGCAAGTTTGCCGTCGCCGAATTAAATAATATATTAATATGCGTGTAATTACTAGCGATATAATTTTTACGGCGGGAGCTCGAATATGTTGCTATCCGGGGTGCGCTCGTATATAGTGGGAATTAATAATGACGCAATGTCGAGATCAATTTATTAATTGTCATTCGGCTCTGTCCAGCCGATCGTTGTCCAATCGATATAATTATTTCAATATGAAACAGTCATATCTCGTATAATATAAATTAGCAAATCTACATGATGTGGACTGCAGGTTATTTAAATGTACACTGCGGAAAGGCAAGTAATTTAAACAAATGCTCACTCGCGCGGATCCCATCGATATCCAATTATCATTCGCCAATCATACCGTTGAAAATCTCGGGGAGACTGTCCTAATTAATTAACGGGTTAAACATTAAACTCGCCCGGCAAAATTAGAATATAAATCCACTTCTTATTTGCATGTGTCGCTTTAACGATCACCGGTAACGCGCTGCATATCGAATTAGAGCAAACATACAAATCTTGCCTCTTAAACGCGCGCGGGATATTTTCCCTCGATAATCCCGCCGATGTAATTTGCCGAATAGCGCATGATCCCGGGGCGGCTGCGTGTTATCTCCCGCTAAGAAAAGAAGCCATTTTATAGTTTCAGTCCCACTTCGCGGATATAATATAATCCGTCTCGACGTACGGTGAAACGGTTTTATATTTTTTGCAAAGAACAATGCACCGCGATAAAGTTCGCCATTTAGGACGGGAAATCTTTCTTCGAAACCACTTTTTCGCTTTTCACCGCGGACGAGCCGTCAGTAGTCACGCTTCGCACTCTCGCGCCTACCTTGGGAAAACGGATCCTTTCGCGCGAGCGCGGTCGCAATTGCGTTAAAATGTATCGGCGCGCAATTAGCGCGTCCGATAAACAACAACGATAAGCCAATCGAACGCGCCCATTGCGCGCTGCTAATGCCGACAAATTCGCGCCACGTCAGCATGATTGGGTCCCACGCCCCGATAGCGATCTCTCCCGGCGAAATCCAAATTTCGCGGATCCCGGTGCCCTCGCGGCGCTCGCGATCGGATCCGCGTTTCCCATTTTCCTGATCAACCACGTCGAAACCTGCATCGAAAAAGCGTCCTGGTAATATGAGCCGGCCCCGGCGTTCCATCGCGCTTCTCCGGCGTCGGGTTTCCCCGGCGGGTTAAAAGCGGGTCTCTTCGAATAAAGCTTTCAAATAGCTCCGAGCCAAAGGCTGCGCGAAATACATTGTGTATATGTGCGTGCGCGCGTTTATGTGTGTGTGTGTGTATATGTGAGTGCGGATTCGCGCGCGGCTATATAAATCGAGAACGCACGCGCCTCCTCCACGTTCTCTCCTCCTCCTCCTCCTCCTCCTCCTCCTCCTTCTCTTCCTCTTCTACCTGCTCGTCGTCATACACGTCGACGCACGAATGCCCGCGCGCGTATGAGGATACCGGGAGTTGTAGGGTGTACGTGGTAACACGCGCGCGCGCGACTCGCCGTGAATCTCCTGCGAAACTCGTGACACGAGGGTAGCGGCAAGAGATTACATTTCCAGCGTGTAATACACAGAACGGGGCACCTAACTTCGCCGTCTGCAATTTCTTTCTGCCCAGCGACACACGCAAAATGAAACGCTGCATATGTATTTTGCAGGCCGGCCAGCTTTCGCAAAGTTCGCTCTCGTGTCGTCGCGAACGACACTTCTTCGGCGCTCGCGAGGCCGAGCAGCGCGTGTCTCTCATCGCGCGACACACGTTAAAAATACATCCTCGAAACACAATCGGCCGCGGGCAATCCTTTCCGTCGACGTATGCGGACGTATTTTCGCGAAAAGTAGATCGCGCGCGTGTCAGACGCCAGATAAATCGCGTGATTATGATTTACCGGGCTATTAGCAGACGCTCGATGACACGTCGACGCTTTGCATCGCAAGAGACAAAACGCAGTGCAAATAATCGTCCTACTATCCCCCCCTCTTTCTCTCTCTCTCTCTCTCTCTCTCTCTCTCGAATTGCCCCGCCGATAAGTGCTGAGATCAGGTCGATCATGTCGGTATTCGATCAGTCGCGTAATCTGCGTCGCCGCGGGTGCGCGACACATTGTGAAAAACGGCGTCGAGTCTGAATTAAAAGCCACGTCGAAAGTCGATGGGCGACAGACAGTGACTATTAAAACGACGCGAAAATCGGGTGACGAAGGGAGCATGGAAACAGGCCAGGCTTCGCATTTATCGGCGAATCAGCAAAATTTGCGAGGGAAGAACGAAATGATCGACGACTCTCCAACGGAAACGATGATATCGGCTCTCGGTGAGTCGCAGGGGAATGCGGCGATAAAATTGATTAGGGAGATAGGAAGTTGCTCTTCGCGAGTCCGTTACGCAGAACAACACGAAATACACTGTTCGTATCGAACGGCGACGCGTCTCGCCGTCAAAATCTACTCATATTCGTATATCGATAAACATATTCGTCGCGCTCGTTAAATTCCGGATTCGCCGTACTCGTACGAGCGATTTTTTTTCTCTTTGCCTTCTTCTCCGGATCATCAAGGATCTCCGAGGCGCAACGTCTCGTTAGAGGAGAAGGATCGCTTCCTCCTCTTCCTCCCTATCTCTCTTTCGCTCACTCACTCACTCACTGACTCTCTCTCTCTCTCTCTCTCTTTCCTACCTATCGAAAGCAAGAAACCAAAGTCACGTTCGTCAACCGCAAGCAAGCTGATTGCTCGTCCCTTTGTGCCCTCTCGGCCCAGTTTTCTTCCTTTGTGCCTCTTCGCCACTCTCGCGACTCATCCTTCCCGCGTCCTTCTTCCACCGCGCGCCTCCCCCGTTGGCGCGGCCATGACTCTTTCTCTGCTTTCCCCGCTGTCTCTCTCTCTCTCTCTCTCTCTCTCTCTCTCTCTCTCTCTCTCTCTCTCTCTCTCTCTCTCTCTCTCTCTCTCGGTTCTCGGTCCACACCCGACATTACCGCGTCTTTACCGTTTTTTGCCCCCTGCAGGCTCGTTATTCTCTACGGCCGCGAAAGAAACGGCGGCAGTTTTGTTCCGCCGACGCGCGGAAACGCAACGTCGGCGCTTTCGCGCAACTCACGCGCCCGAGAAGCGCGATTTCACGACGACGAGTGATCCAGTAGCGGCAGCAGCAGCAGCAGCAGCAACGCGCTTATCTCTATTATCCGTGTCCTCTGTAATCTCCCTAATTATTATAAAACGCGGTGACTTCTTGGATATACAAATGCAACGCGACGGCTATGTCTCCACTCGGTCGGGAATATGATGCCCACCTCTGCGAAATTTCCTGAAACGACCCGCGCTAGATCTCTACGGGAAATTTAATCGCGAAATTGTGTCTCGGATCGCAGATAGACGTGGACGTTTCTCTTTTTAGCACGTTTTTCGAAAAAAAATAAAAAGAACTGGCCCGTAGACTGTACTCGTTAAAAAATGCATGCACCGCTTCCCCGAGACTGCAATGTCCCGACATTTTCTTCTCGAGGGCGTTAAATATACGTAGAACAGCGCGCGAGCGAATGCGACTCGAGTGCCGTATTATCGGCCGGCAGTAACGAAGAGTGATTCGCGGAATTCCGATGAAGTCTTTAAGTATTCTCTCAAGTCAGGAGAAACAAAGAGAGAGAGAGAGAGAGAGAGAGAGAGAGAGAGAGAGAAATTACGAGACGACGGTACGGTATAATCGCGGCGGAGGGAAACGAAAGGGGTTTCGCGCGCGCGCGCGCGCAGATTTCAAGGGTCGTGAATTTTTTTTCAAGCAAACGAGAATAAGCAGCAAAATTTGCGCGAATTTCACCACGCCCGTTCCGAAACGCGTACGAAACGAGGAGAAAGCACGCTGCGAGACGTCGCACTCGGAGAAGTGATTACGCGCCGGCTTCGCGACGATTCGTTGAAAACGAGTCGTGGTTATCAAATGCGCAGCGTAGCTGCGACGCGGCCGAAAAGCGCAGCGGGGAAAGGATCGTTCTCCGCTTTCGCGCGTTGTTTACCCGCCTCCTCGTCGTGACCCTTCCCCGAGAATAGGTTTCGGAAGCTGGAGAGAAGAGAGAGAGAGAGAGAGAGAGAGAGAGAGAGAGAGAGAGAGAGAGAGAGAGAGAGAGATAGGAAAAGCGAAACGGTGCATGTGCAACTACAAATTTGCGAGGCGACTTGCGCTCCCTTCGTTTTTCCGCTTGGCCACCCTTGGGCCCATTCGTACCGCAACCCCTGCTCTGCTGCTTCTCGGCCCGCACACTTCGGGGTGCTGCTCTGCAAACACTCGGGGCACTCGAGCCGTCTAGTCGCGTAATCCGATATCTTTTTTGCTTACTTACATTCGACGTCGCGGCTACGGGGTAAGTGCCGTGCGCCGCGGGGGTGTATCTCCCGATACAATAGAAAGATCCTTCCCGCGGGAAACTTTCGAATTAACGGCACGGATACGCGAGTGCACATAAATTTGCAATCTCTTGCGCACACACATATATGTACATATATACAGTCGCGATTTACGCTTAATAACGGACGAAACGAAATTTTTTCAGGTGGTAATTTATAATAGGTCAACCGCAGCCCGCCCTAACGAGCGCGTGAAATGTCGTTATAAACAGTCTGCTAAATCTCAAAGACCGGTTTTATATACAGGCAAATTTGTACTGCTCGGACACGGGATAGAGTTTCGGTGTTACAGTAACAAGGCAAATTGTCCTGCAATTGGTTTGTGTCGCAAAACGATACGCCGAGCACGAAGGATTTAATTTTATTATCGCCCGATATTATACCACTGTATTGACGCGACTCTTCGATAATCGTGCAACGAATTACGGAAATTCGATTGCCATCGCGAACACGTGAAATGCGAACGTTCAACTATTCTTGCTGTTTTGTTTCCTTTCCTTTTTTTTTTTTTATGCCGCGAGCGCGCCAGAGAAAGACAGGGTCATTCGGCGATGCCCGGAAAAATTCCCAAGAGTGCGAGGGGAAAAACCTAGCGTTCGATCCGCGACGGCTTTTAGAGATTCACGGATCGACGCTCGGCGAAGAACAGGGCCGAGGAGGAGGAGAGGAGGTGTACGGGACGAATATGGGGTTGAAGAAGGAATGCTTTGAACGCGTTTTACTACCGAAGCGCAAAGGATCGTTGCGTTCGCCTCCGCGCATTCATGCAGGGTTACGATTTATAACCGTCCTCCTTTTCTTTCACTGGCGGTTTCGCGTTTAAGGAAAATAATAAAACTACCGTTTCCCCTCTTATTTCTCCTTCCCCCCTCCTGTCCTCTCTCTCTCTCTCTCTCTCTCTCTCTCTAGGCGTCTCGTTACGACGAAGTAAACGCTACTCTGTCCCTATCTCAAACTTCTTCGCGTCCGTATTAACACCAATGAGAATTCGCATCTTTCCCGCCTGTCTTTAGATTTTCACGCGACGACCTTCGGCTTCGCTTTCCCCATTTCCTTGCCTCGCTCGCAAACCGACTGTTTAAAATGGCAAGAGGCTATAAGACTCTCGAACTGTTCGCTCAGGGAATCATTTCGCGAAACGAGAGACGCTTACGGCCTAAAATTAAGAACAGAGTCTAGCTTCGAATAGAAAAGATATGAGATTTGTTTTATTAGAAATTATATGAATATTCATGACATTTTCGTGATAATAAACTCAAGTCAGCAAACACTATACGATCGGTCGTAAACTTGCCAGCGTTACTATTCCAGGGTAAAGCCTCGTGAGAAATTACGCAAAAATTTCTACATTAGAGATTCTTTTAATGAAATACAATACTTTGTACTTTTTATAAGCTAACAACTTCCGATGCTATTTACTATATATCTTTTTTAAATATATTCTAATAATTTTTGGTACAACGATGAATCAAAGATAACACTGTTGTAATTACGATACATAACGCGTACATAATAAAAGCATCCGCGTAAACGCAGCGCGAGATCTCGAGAAGAATGGTGTCTATTTCACGGTCGTATGTTAATTTCTCACCGAGATAGAACTATTCGAACAATTAGGAATTTTCAAAGGTGGCGCGGATCTTCGCCGTCGAAATTGAAACCGCGCGTCATTGTATCATATTTATGTCTCGGACATATATTGCAGCGACATATATTGCAATAAAAGAAGAATTAAAAGGTTCCCGATACTTAAAACAGACCATTTTTGTACATTTCAATTCCACTGTCAATAGAACATTGTTCTTCGCTGATTATTCCTCACATATAAAAGCTCGTTTTGAAGTCTTTTCCGATCGAAAGCAAAATTCATCTCCGTTCGCGAGATAAATTTAGCCGCATCTGCCGATATCTGCAATACGTCCGACTCTCAAAGGAGCGTACAATAAACGTCTTTCTAGTCGGAAATCAATGCTACTAGACGCCGCGCCGGAATCAAAAGCAAAGCGCCGTGTTCTTGTCTATTCTCTCTCTCTCTCTCTCTCTCTCTCTCTCTCTCTCTCTCTCTCTCTCTCTCTCTCTCTCTCTCTCTCTCTCTCTCTCTCTCTCTCTCTCTTCTCTTTTCTCTTCTTTCCCTCCCTTTTCTCCTCTCTTGCTCCCTCTCCGGAAAGTTTTTCTGTTTGTAAATTTTTCTGTGTGTTCCTTAGCCTATGTTTACGTATTTCTATTTATTTCTGTTTATTCTAAATTTCTCACGCGTCATATATCCTCTCGTCGTAGCTAAATTTTACATTAAATTTACCCAAAATATTTCAATGACCTGTTGAAATGTTTAATTGGGCTCTCGTTGGCCTTAATTAATATGCGTCGCGCGAAGCTCGGACCTATCCAAAATGTGTCAAGTTTTCTCACATAGACTCAGATCTAGTCAAGGTGTGACAATGTAACACAAGAGTATTCGATTAAGAAAAAAAAAAAAAAAAGAAAAAAGAGCAAGAAAGAGATGTCAAATTCACGTGCTTCTCTTTATTCTTCTTTACGAAAATAATTGCTCGCCGCCTTGGCACGTAAAGGGTTAGAGCGAAAGAAGGTAGGAAAACGTCGGCGGCAGCGGTGGCGGAAGACGCGAAATACGCGAGGGCCACGAATTTCACCGATAGAGAAAATGCGGCGCGCCCTTAGCGTCGTTTTATCGAGACCGCGGCAACGCTCGAACGAACGGCAGCGGGACTTTGGCAAGCAATTATCCCGAGGCTTTGCGGCGAAAGCTTTGTGAGTGTGAATCGCTTACGGGCACAACGTGCGCCCGCTATCGTGTACTTATTTCGCCGACGTCGTTCTTACACGAGCGCGCACATGTGCTGCGAGCATACACATGCAAAGCGGCTCCGTGAGGGGGCTGCTGCCGCGATTGGAATAGTTAGCGCGCACTGAAGTGCGCTTTAGTCAAATTTAGTTTACTCACCAAATGCGCGAATTAGCTCCCTTCGCATTTAAGCACCCGTTTACGATCTATTAAATTATCCTCGATATTCTGTGAATATGTAACGCGAAAACCGCGGAGAAACGTCGATTTTAGCCGAGTAAAACGATGGTACGATCGACGACGGGCTTGAGACTCGCGGACGTTTTTCCACCTGAGACGCTATTAACGTCTACATTTGTCGAATTGACGACAATGCGCGCGCTGTGTAATTTGTACGCCTGAACCATATTACGACTCCGACTCAACTTCCCCGTATTAATGTTTTGCACGTACCGTAATCCAGTCATGGTGCGCCGTAATGCGGTATATCTGTATTCATTCACAGATTAATTACGCCATTCGCGAGGACATAAATGCTACACGCCGCACGTACTTGCGCGCGAATGTAGACGCAAGCAAGTGCAACAATGTCGCGTCTTTGTAACTCCGCCTAGAGAGAGTTTCCGTCGTGCTCTTTACATTTCCCATTTCACCCCGACAACGTTAACTGTCGTATTGAGAATTTCATCGATGCGCGTGTATCGCTCTAAAATATAGTAAAATATAGTATATATCGTAACACATACACACATATATATATATGTATACATATATTATGTGGTATTTTGAGGCATGTTATAGTACCTACAGGATATCTGTAAAGTCCGACCCCACCCCTGGATCTCGGAAATGGCTTTAAATATGGAAAAACATTTCAGACAAAAGTTGTAGGATATTGAGGGGGACACATGATAAAAATATGGACTTGACCTTGAGTGACTTTATCAAGGCCAGGTCAATGTGATCGGTCAATGTTCTCTTAAACGGAATCTCCTATTTTTTATTGCATATTCTTGTAGCCCTTGTCGAGACGTTTTCAAAACACTACCTATTCTTGTTTTTTGCGCAAGCCAAGATATGAAGCTTCAAAGTTGACATACCGCCGGCATTCGCGTTACTCAAGGTGTACGGCGTGGAGGTTGCACGGTCGGATTTACGCCTCTTGTGTGTGTGCGTGTGTGTGTCATAGTAGAGATAAGGACCCCACGGTTCGTCACTCCCGTAGTATTTTTTTACTCCAAACCCTCTCCACTGTGTGTATGCGTGTGTTGTGGTCCTAAAAAGGACCAATTTTGTGTGTATGTGTCTCTTCAGTCAAAATTCTCTCCCCCTCCCCTCCCCCCTCTCTCTCTCTCTCACTGTCTCTCTCTCTCTACCATTCCTCTTCTCCTTCCCCTTACATTAGTTATTTTCTTGCCGTTACACACACACACACACACAAGAGGCATAAATCCGACTGTGCAACCTCCACGCGGTACACCTTGAGTAATGCGAATGCCGGTAATGGCGATATGTCAACAACTTTGAAGCTTCATATCTTGAGAATGGCTTGCGCAAAAGACAAAAATAGATAGTGTTTTGAAAACGTCTCGACAAGGACTACAAGAATATGCAATAAAAAATAGGAGGTTCCGTTTAAGAAAACATCGATCGTATTGACCTGGCCTTGATAAAGTCACTCAAGGTCAAGTCCATATTTTTCTCATGTGTCCCTCTCAATATCCTACAACTTTTGTCTGAAACATTTTTCCATATTTCAAACCGTTTCCGAGATCCAGGGATGGAATCGGACTTTACAGATACCCTGTATACAGCATGTTAAAGATCCCACATCGGACGCCATTATTGCAACTCGCCGTCTCGCTACTGAAACATTCTTGCGACCGGTAGCTCCACGCTCGTACGTATTTCCCGCCGCTGCACCGCGCCACGCCGCGCCGCGCCGCGCAACGAAGGTAATAGCTTTACCTCCGACCGAGGCGAGCCTCATCGGATTCCTATCGGATTTCTTTTTAGCCACCTTAATCGGATAACGAACGATACACGTCCTGGTAACTCTAATAATTGGTGCTTATCCGTCGTCTGGCTGACCTCTTCCGATGTCGACCAATCAAGCGCGCTGGCCTCCGTATCGCGCGCACGGTATATATCGTCCTCTCTCCTCCTTCGTCCGCGTTAAACTCCAAGTGCGCGCGGTTAACGTCCCGAGAATGAGAATATACCGTAAAGAACACGGAAGATGATGCCGCTCCCGGAAACACTAATCCCGTTAATCTTGATTACAATTCTCGATACGCGTCGAGCAAAAACGATGGAAGAGCGAGAGAAAGGGAGAGAAAGAGGGCTCTCTCTCTCTCTCTCTCTCTCTCTCTCACGCGCTCACTCACCGTTAAACTGTAATCAGCCGCGCGGGGATGTATCTCCCGAAGAAAAGAAGCTTAATCCGCGGACTATCCTGTTAATCACGTGAACCGTATTAAACGTATTACGTCATCAATTATGCCGTTATTATCGCGACGACTGACGAATTGTTGTTGCCGTCGCCGTCGCGACGTTCATCGCGCGATTATCTGCGTTGAAAAATGGGTCGCGCTCGCTCGCGGCTGAAATTCCCGCGATTCTTCCGGCAGGCGACTGCAACGACTGACTGCGCGGCCGCGGGATCGCACGCTCTTCTTCTTCGGGGACGATCGTTCGACGAGGTCTCCTCGAATTGAATAGATCCATTGATCTTTCGCGGCCTGTCCGAAATCCGCACGTGTGCGCGCTCGCGTGTGTGTGTGTGTGTGTGAGTGAGCGCACGCGCGCATCTCATAAACCCACCCGCATACATGAGCTGCATTCAGGGAGCATAATCGAGATATCTATCCCGGTGATAGACGAGCCAGATAGGAGTCGCGACGTGAGTCAAGTGACAGGTGGGATAACAAATGTCTGCGCCGAGACATCCAGCATGTATCTAAGCTTTGTCTCTGTCCGTGCAATCTCTAAGTGATAATTATTGCTTGGAGAGAGCGCGCCTATATAGACACGTGATTCAGATGTATCTAATCACGGCGTGCGCGTGGAATATATACGGATCGCGCGATCGTATGCACGCTCGCGCGATCCGCGACCCGCTCGGCCCCGTCGGCGAGAGGCGCTAAACTCGCCGCGATCGCGGCGATAATAAATCATTTATCATTTCGAGAGGGAGCAAACGAGCTTTCGAGTACGCGAGTACGTGAGAAAAATTGCATGGACCATCCCTGTCTTCTCGTCTCGGTGCGCGTCAAGGGCCAACCACGTAGCTGCCGAAACACAGCGCAGAAAGATTTCAGAAGGCTGTGCCGAGTAGTTCTCGCGAAAGAAAGAACGCGATGGCAGATCGATCGATCTGATGAACGACCGGCCGGGTCGCCGGTTTACTCTCCCCTAAAACGCAGGCGTGCTCGGCGTCGCCGAGAAAATATCGCGAAACTCGTAAACGCGCTCGCGAGGATGGACGAGAACTGCATCATTTATTTACGCGCGACATCGCAGACAGGACACCTGTTTCTCGGCTCCCCCCTACGGCGTTGACGGAGACTGATTCGTTTATTATACCGTAGATGGTTCATATGTTACCCCCGACGGCAGGCGTAATCATAAGCAGAGCATAATATGCAGATGTATTATTTCGCGTCGTTCCGGCGCGCGCATCAAACCGGACGTTTATATCCGAAGTAAAAGGACGGAGCAAGGCGCTCGCACGTTAGCGCACATTATCGTTATGATTAACGGTACGTTTAATGAATGCGATTCGCGTCCGATTCGCGACTCCGCGACCACTCAGCTGACGATCCCGCCATTCACCCCACATTTTCCGCGAATCGTCAGAGCTTCGGGGGCTCTTCGGGGGCCGAGCGGTTAAAAAGCGGTTAAAAATCGCGAGACGATTATCTCCTGCGCTTCGGACTGCCCAAATTAATTTCCCTCATTTGCACATTCTCACTCGCACTTGGCTCCGAAGGAAAAATATTTCCACCCAACTCTCGCTCGCCCAACTCTTCCTCGTTTTTCTTCTTCTCTTCTTTTTTTTTCTCCTTTTACTCTCATTTTCCCCGCCGGCAACGAAATATTTAGACACGATTAACGTGTCTGCAATTGTTCCGCGCATCTTAGCACGCGACTCCATCCCGGTCTCGCTCAGGACGAACAGGACACCTGCTTCCCGGCCCCTTCTGCCGTTGACGTCGACAGATCCGTTTATTATACCGTACGCTTGATCATCGCCGTCCCGCTGGCCGGTCGGCCGGCCGGCCGGCCAGTCGGCCGCCTTAACGCCTACCCGCACTACTTACTCGCACGATCCTTGCACACAGCAGGGCTGCTGTCGCGCGCGTGTACGCGCACCCGCACCCGCACGCACGTGCGGATTAATATCGTCGAGATTAGTGGGAGCGCCGACTAACTAACTGGCTGCTGGCAATTTGGATTATTCGCTCCGCACCCGGCCGGGGTTGGTCATCGTTGGTCAGGGAGGCCCGCCATTAATCTCCTCGCCGGTCCAGAAATCGAAATGTACGCATCGCGTAGAGCAAGCGGGGCCGCTCGACCGTTGACTGACCGGCCGGGATTTTCCGGGCTCCGGTTCGTTTCGCGCTTATCCGCTCTCGGCCGTTATTATGCCGATGCCGCGATGTTCCGACGTCGGCAGAAACACGATTGAATCGGCCGATCGGCCCGGCGGGGAGGGGGGGGGAGGGGGCTCGGGAGAGACGGTAAATCTGCGAAGAGTCGTCCTGCTACGGAAAGAGTACGGGCTATATCTTTGAAGTGTAAATGATATTTCCAAACGACGCGTTATCTCAGTGATACTAGCGAACATTGCGCGAACTCGCGTACTCTCGCCTTTCTCCGCGATAGTTTGCGCGTTACGGAAGAAACTTATTCCGCTGGTTATCTCGGTTTTCGAAAACTCCCGACGATGCAGGGAGTTCGTGTTTTTCAGGCTGGCCAATTCGCGATCCTCTCCTGCGCCGGATAAGAATGTAACGGACGCATCTTGAATTCAACAACCGAGAAGAACAGAAAAGGAACCGCTGTAAAAGCCCATTGATACGACGTTCTGACGCGACACGCGCGCTGTCCTGAACGAGAATACCGACTCGAGTGGAGTTTCTCCGAAGTTGAAGATAGTTTCACAGTCATTCGTAACACGGTAGCACAACAAGAGGATAATTTTTGAGCCGTACGCAGCGACCGCCTCGCGCGCGCAAAGCCGTTTGTCAGAAGCACCGCTGCCATATTTTACTTCCGGAGATCGCCGGAGAACAAAAGCAACCGCGGCTGCGACGTCTAATTCTATTATCGTCGTTCGTCTCAATTATCGCCCTTGTTATGGAATAACGAGAAGCAACGACGCACGCGTCCCGTGTCCCCCACGAAGATTCGGAGGATTCATGCTGGTTATCCTGCAGGAGGGTGCATACGGCAAACAGCAATAAAAGTCCCGGCAAAGGCCGGGAAGGAAATGTGACCGCCGTATTTCTTAGATCTCCCGGGCCGACCGCGCTAAATTAAACTCTCAAACATCTCCTCCGCAGCGCCGTCGGCCATTTCTCAGCGCTCGCTCGCTCGCTCGCTCGTTCGCTCTCTGCACCGTACCGGAACGGTCTCCGGTAGTGCCATGTCCCGGACATGATTCGCCGCAACGAGCGAATTCCGTGAAAAACGTATCGTATCCGTGACTTTATCGAGTCGCTGACTTAATTGAGCGCGAGGGAGATCGGTAGCGCCGTGCGTTATCGATACTCGGGCAATCGCGAGCTTCACGATCGAGCGGTCACAACGAGCGGCGGGAGCGGTTTGTCGCGATAAGTCCAGCGACAAATAGGAATCTTATCGGCGCACACGTAGGCCGCCGGCCTTCGAGCACGACGAGTCGCACGAGCAGGCAGACGGAAACAGGGTGGAAAGCGGCTCGCCGGAGCGAACGCCGGGAGCGGATCCTTGCGAGGGATATTATCCCGCGGGAGGAAGCCATCTTTTACACGGCCGGAATACCAATGATGCTCGACGAACGGATAAAAGTATATCGCGATACTATCCAACCAACAAATGCGTATTGGGTTCTCGTGGAGTTTACATACGCGTATCTACAGGGTGCTTTTAAATTAAACTCGCCGCGATAGCGCGGCGGACGTTCTCGATGAAACGCCGCGGATAATCATCGCAACCACGGTCCTGCCTCCGCCCCCTCGCCTCGCCTCGCCGCGCCTCTCCCTACGTCGTTCTTTCGACTCGATATTTCTCATTAAAGGGACTTATTATACGCGCGCATGCCGATAATCACGAAACGGGCGTTTCGATCACTGCCGGGCGTAAATATATCGTGAATCGAATGCCCGTGCTTTGCTACTGTCGCGCGCGGCTCTGTTTGCTGGACGACGAGCGATACAGTTCTCTCGCGTGGTGAAATGGACGCTTTGAGGCTTCTTCTGCGTTCTTCGTCTGTATGAAAAGTAGCTTTTATTGCTATTGACAGAGCACGCATGATAACAGATTTTTAATCTGTCTGAATGTGATTCCCCGCGATAGAATATAGCATTTCACAGATTGCAAATCCGATGAAATGTTAATAATAATAATAATGATAATAAGCACCGTGATCAAAATTTGTAATATACAGCGAAAAAATCCACGGTCGAAAAATACCACTTGCAATTCGCAATTAATTTCTGATACACACGTTTCAGTCAAATAACAGAATTCTCTCGGTTACGCGCTTCATTATTTCCGCGCGCAATTGAGCCCGTAAATTAAATCGTAAATACCATAACTTCAAATTCAGCTGTTATTTGCCGTTATGTATGCATACGGGAGAGAACTTCAGAGAGCATCCTGTGCAGATATATATGTATGTATATATATATATATATATATGTATACATATGTATGTACTCGCACACATCTACATACTTGGATATGCACCCTCCCGCGCGTTGCGGCGCGGCGTATGTAATCTCGTGGCAAAAAGAGCCTCGCGTTTCTCGAGCAAATCGGATACACAAAAAGTCCCGTGGGAGTTGTGTCCTCCACGCGTACGACTCCGCGAATCCCACGTGACGCACCTGATTGCCCGGATTCGCCCGATTTTGCACGATCCGACCGCAACTGGCATGCGGCTAACGAGCCGAGACGTAATTTGAAATACATCGCGAGAATTGTCGCTCGTTTAAGAGACCACGATCGATCGACTGTCGGACTTGTTGCTATATTTCAGGGAACAACGCGAAGGATTTAGAAACAAACGTGTGTGCCTGACGCGCGAATGTAAGGGCATGCATCTTGAATTAAATAATATGACGCTCATGTGACGCGCGCGCGCTGCCCCGAACGAAAATGCCGACTCGAGTCAGGTTTCTCCGAAGTTGAAGGTAGTTTGTCAATTGTAGTAAGTCATTTGTAACACGGTAGCACAACAAGAGGATAATTTTTGAGCCGTACGCTTGAGCGCTCGCAGCTCTCACGGTGTCAGCGCGTGATCGCTCAGCCACTCGGAGAGTTGCCAGAGAACTTTGCCGAACTTCTCATTTGCCATTCTATTTTCTCGTCGATTTTCTTCCGCTTAACTAACTCCGCTCACTCGCGCGCACGTGCACGCCGAGATATTTGTATCCGTTCGAGAGCGTTTCGCTGCGACGGGACTCGCGCGCGCATCGTTCGAAAATATCCGACGTTCTCTCGTCCGGGAGGCGGGGGGACGGGCGAGCTCCCTGCAGTTTCGCTCGCTCGCGGTTGCATTTCAGGGATTGCCGTGAAATCGCAGCTCTCGGCTTTATCGCGGTGATCTTCGCCCGCTGTCCGCCGCGCCGCGTCTTCTTACGTAGTTCCCGGCCACGCCATTTCCGCCACCGAGACGTTCCTCTTCTCGCTCAGAAGATAGCCCCTTTCACGAGAGACAGTACAAGTCAACGCGGTAACGGCGACTAGATCCTATCGGGTGCCTCGATCGAGAACCTTAAGTCGGACTAGCCGCAAGTCGGCTAGTCGCCGATCGCGGCAAACTACCTTCTCAGCGCGGAAATCCGGAGACCAATACGCGCGGTATACGAGCGAGAGGAACTCCCGCCGAACGCGAAATCGATGCGTGAGCGATCGGGCCAACGAACCGCACGTTCGTTCCGTCCGGCTTCCGCACGGTTCCGCGTTCCGTCCCGTCGCCCGACCGAACTCCGCGGCTAAATTCCTCGACGAGCGAGCGCGCGATCGTAACTCAACTTAACGCGTTTCTCGCCCCCGGATCTTTACGATGATCCAACCGATCTCAATCTGTCGCACCAACAGCGAGACTAAATGCATGGCTCGCGATAAATCCGGTTCGCCGCTATTCCGAGCCGAGCCGAGCCGAGCCTCGCCGATCGATGACCGCGCCGGATTACGTCGAGCACGCTTTAACGTTAACCTTCCGCCGCGCCGGCACGGCGGTCAGCTGCAGTTACGTTTGCGAGATCATCGTTACAACCGCTTAAACTCGCACCACTAAGACGCCGGATTATCAACGAAGGAGCCTCCGCTCTATCAAGAGCACGGAAACAGTTATCCCACGTATTCCGCAAACGTTGCCCACCACCGTGGGAAACATCTTGGTAGCGACGTTTTCGTTTGATCTCCGCTCAAATCAAATCTGAGAATACACTCTTGCGGGAGAACGCGTTCTGCGAGCGAGCGAGCGCACGAGAGACAGAGATAGACAGACAGACAGACAGACAGACAGACAAACAGACAGACAGACAGAGAGAGAGAGAGAGAGAGAGAGAATGGTCTCTCCTCCGAGTCGAAAGGTCTCTCTTTCGTACGGCAAAGGGATCCCCGCCGACAGTCGCCCTGCCATCTCCTTCGGCTTCGATCCGAGCCGAGTTCGATCGTTCGACCAACGCAGCTGCAGTTGATTGTGATCGAGCCGAGTTCCTTAGAGACTCGGCTTTGTTCCCGGTCTAATCACAGAATTTACGTTGCTTGATCGGTCAAAGGTAGAGAGCTGCGGCTTGAGGTGCACTCTCGCGCGCACCCACACACCTGAGCCCGAACGGAATGCCGGTATCGCCCCTGCTGTTTGCACCTCGCAGCGACGCCAACTTGATATCAAAGGTCAAGCACCGTAGTAGGCACGGCCGTGAGATAACCGCGGGCATAACTCAGTCTTATCTTCGTTTGTTAAGTCCGACTTACACGCGCTAGCAGCTGACTCGAAAAGTCCCGAACTGGTCTTGGACTAGCCTCGGGCCTGTTTCGCTCTTTGAGCCCTGCGTTCTGCGGGACTTGACGCGCGCACACGACGTCGTTTTTACGGGGCTCCAAGCCTTAAAGGATACTTTCTCAATGTATTTGGTACGTTGAATTATAAGTTCCCCAGCCCGAATATCGTTTCTCGTATCTCGAAACACTTGAGTAAAGTATAGTCAACGTTGAAAGTTGCATTCAAGTCGGAGAGTTCAGGTATAGTGTGATGAACTAGGGATGGGCTTCGTCAAAGAAAAGCATCGTCTTCGATTTGAATCGATTGTCAAAAAAATCGTTTTTGCATAATCGATATTTTCGTAAAAATATCGATAATAATCGATGTTTATTTTAAATTAATGTGAAGAGTTATATGTTGCGACAATAAATTAATATATTATTAAAACCTTAAGGACCCTTTTACAATGGCTGCAAGCATAAGCTTATATACAAGAATAAGGCTATAAGCGCAAACTACAAGAAATAAACCAATTAAAGTCGGTTGTTCTTACAACAGTCGACTGTTGTTGGTTTATTTCTTACTGTTTACCGTTACAGCCCTATTTTTGCAGCCATTGTAGACGGGCCTTAATAGTAGTAAACAAATTCCCTAGTGATAAAAGTTTAGTAACAAATCTAGTAATATAATCGACGAGGAAGATAATCGATCTAGGCTCCCCAAAAATATCGGTCTGATAATCGATTTTTCAAGAAAATAAGAATCGATGCTTGTTTCATCGATCGATGTTTGCCCATCACTAGTGTGAACCGAATTCCCTTGAGATTTAGCATAGTAAGTCCTACACTCAAGTCCTGCCTCTTGAAATATCTATCTTGATCAATAGTGCCGAATAATATACGCGACCCTTTGCATCCTTCGGGCCATTCACAAACCGCTACTTCCGTATTACAAGATGTCGCTCGGGCTACATCCGCGGTACAAAGCTACTTTCGAGTGGATAAATCGGTGCGACCCAATGTCCCCGTCGTGAACTTCACGGTTACTTCACGTATCGTCGCGAATCTATGCCCCAGTTTCGCGGCTTCCAGCGACCGAGAATTGTGTAACAAATGCCCGAGCGAAAATATTCGAAACTCTTCGTATTTTGCCCCCGGAGTGCGGATAAATTCCGCGCATAACGCGAATGCGGATGTTCTCTCTCTCTCTCTCTCTCTCTCTCTCTCTCGTCGGTCAGCAATACCCTGTCTTTATTTTTGCGCACGGGTATGTGCGCGAGAATACTTGGCGCATTACAAACCGCGCATTCTATCGATAAAACTTACTTCTAAGCCGAAGCTGGTACGCGGGAGAGTTTTTGTTCTACAACGATGCGGCAGCTCGCCGCTTGACATCGTATTTTCAAACGTACGGATCTTTGCATCGAGAGAGCGTCAGAATTTATCGGATTGCTCCGTCTGGAATTTGGGACGGAGTCGTGGGAACAACGAGACGAAACATCAGTCTCTCAAGTTCAACTCGACAGACGCGCATTTCCCGCGTCCTCCTTCCCTCCGCAATGATAGACGAGGTAACAATCAACTCGACAACGTCAATTCCGCCGAAGCCGCGAGAAATAATCGCGCGCGCGACGGAACGAAAAAAGGGAATGTAATTGCGGCAGGGACGAAAACTTGGAGTCTTATCAGCGCCTCGAATAAAACTCCCTCAACTCCGGCTCGGAGTCACGCGGCAGGCGTCGCAAAAATTCCCGACAGCGACCGTACCGCTAATGAGAGAAGCCGGGAACTCGGTTGTAATTGGAGATATCCCTATTAGAGCGACGACGACGGAGCCGGCGATTTTCGAGAGGCGGTTATTGATTCGGATAGCGCCGAGACTAGTTGCGCTCGCTGCGTTGCTGTCGGGCGCGGAAAGGCACGCCGGCGTTTGCGGCAGAAGCGGGTATTAGCTCTCGTCCATGTCCGCCGTAGATTTCCCCGCGGACGCTAATCACGCATCGCCATCGGTATCAGCGGCGCGAACTCGCGGGATCGGTAACGGAAAGTACGCCACCGGACCGGCCACCGGGATCGCTCGTCGTCGGCCTACGGGGTGCGATCAACACCCCTTCGCTTTTACCCACGGCGCACTCACCCCTGCCGAAACTAGAAAATATGGAATACAATTCCTCTCCGTGCCGTTCCGGGGGAATTTCACCCACGAGGTTCGTCCCGTTTCGTCGAAGCTCCGAACTTTTTATCTTCAACTTTCGAGCGCGCAAACGATTATCAAGCACAGAGGGTCGTTCGGATTTCCCTCTTCGCGACCCTTCATGTCCCGTGCGCGATCCCTCGTCGTCGTCGGGTGGCGTCGCGGCACCCTTGGAAACTTTCAGAAATACGTATGGAGCCCGCGATGCATAATTCGCGCCTCGAACGACGGGCGTTTCACGCGCCGACGATCGCGTGAGCATAATCCGGAGTCCAATTAGTGATAATTACGACGTGAATTGGGAATTCCTAGTGGCGGACGTCCCCGTTAGTTCGTTCGTTCGTTTGTTTGTCTGCTCGCTCATTCGTTCGTTCGCCCGTTCGTTCACTCGCTCGCTCGTTCGTTCGTTCGCTCGCTCGCTCGCTCGTTCGCTCGTCCGTCCGTTCACTCGCTCGCTCGCTTATTCGTGCGAGTTCATCGTGTTTTTTGCAGACGGTAATTCAAGGTGCAAATTAAATTCGTACTTCGCTTGTAATAACGACGGCAACGGAGCTCATCTAGAGTAACCGAAAGAATTTCTCGCCGGTGTTGTTTTACGCCGTCACGGTGCGGCTGTTGGCGCCTTCGTCGACAATCATCGTCAGACAAAACGTCGAGAAGCAGCGAAATCGCCGCTAAGTCTCGGCAAAATGCGCTCTAATTTTCCGCTCTGGCCGCGACTATTCCGATTTATCCCCGGCGCCAAGAGGATTAATGTAGAAATTAGTTAATAATTCGGTGCATTGGTTTACAATCTATACCGTCCGTTGGTATTAACGCTAAACCTGCTAACAATGATCGTTTTGTTCGGCGCGATGAATAATTCTCCGCGAACCGCGTGTACTACGTGGACGACATTAAATGAACAGTTATACGCATCGCGTAATCACATCCCAGCACATTCTCCACTCGATCCGAAGTATAATGATAATTCTCTCCTTCATTCCGTCTTCACCGCGAAACACCGCGATCGAGCACCTCATTTATGCATAATCGTCGCTGTGGCACACAAAATCGCGTCGCGGATAATCATTAATTACTTTTGCCGTGTGTGTGTGTGTGTGTGTTGTCGGGCCGAGGCGCCGGATTAATGATTAGAGAGAGCTCCGTTCTAACAACGTCACCTTCTTTGGCGAGGCGCCGTCGGCGTGAAAATGACCGACGAAGCTGTTACTCTGGCAAAAACGTGCCGCCGCCCAAACTAGTTCGGCAAATTACATCGGTTCGCGACTCGACACGCTCGTGGAAACTATCGCCATTCGGACCATGTTGCACAGGTGCACCTGGGAATATTCCGGTCGCACCGTTGCCCGTGCGCGCACGGCTTAATAATTTACTTATTAATTATTAATCTCAATTCGCGCGCGCGCTCGCTCGCGCGGAGCAATCGCGACAATTACGCCGCATGTCGCACGCGCCTGCATTTGGCGAATTGTCCAAACTATTCCCTCGCAATTTTTCTCCCTTCGCGTTTGTTAGATACCGCTAGCGCACAAAGCGAAACAGATTACTGAATATACGCAAAATAATTCAGCGGGATCGCGAGCGCGCGCGCGCGCGCGCGAAATAACGCGGAAACAACGAGATGAACCTGATGAGTCTGAATAAGTCAGAAACGTACGCACGCCATCGCTCCTCCGCGAAAGGCAATAATTTCAGAAGGCGAAGAGGCACCGTGCTCCACCACCGCCTCCACCTCGCGTCTCCAAAATCGGCTGGGAAAAGGGAATAACTCGGCGAGCGGAGGTGTAGCGGGGACGAGCGGAGGTTGACGTTGGCACCTCGACGAATGAGGTCATTTGTAGACACGAGCATTACAACAGCCGGGTCGGCGGGTGGCGAAGGGACGCGTGAGAAGGGGAGGGCAGTTCGCAGGCGGTGATTTAAAGGTCTATCGAGCGATGATGCCTTAAGATTACTTACTCGCCGGAACATAATTCCCCGGCCCCCGGCTGCGCATCCTCGCGCCGTAATTTACGGAAACTCGCTGCTAACATGTTAAGAATGTCACTCCCCCCCCCCTTTCGTTGCCGTATGTTGCACGCGAGAAACTTCGCCTACGGGAACAAGACGACCGGAAGGGAGGGAGAACGAGACAGCCCCGATTCTGAAAATCTGCAGGTTGTCACCGCGGACGAATTAAATATTAATTCACGTGGTGGTTTCTACCTCCCAGCACACACGGAAGGCTAATCTTGCCCGGAAGAGTTTCGGGAAAAATTCGTCAACCCAGTGCTATTTTAACACGAGCAGTCACATCATCAGCTTCGAATCATCGTAAATCGCGAATACACGGCACGCGCGGATGGACGCGGATTAATTGCGAATAATTCGCGACGCGAACTGCAATAAAAGCGCGCGACGTGCAATAACACGCGAGCTCGTTGGATTTTTGCGAATTTATTCGCGTAATATATCCGATCCGTCTGTATATTTGTGTCTTTTGCGCGATTTCTTTGTAAAATTATTCCGTTGTCATTGATTCGCCTGTGTGACGTTGGCGCGAGCTCTCTCCTCTGCGCGCGATCTCGAATTACCTCGCATGATGGAGATCGAAATGAAATTTTATACGCAACCGTGCCCGGAGCGAACTCCTTTTTCGATTAGGCAAACTTAATACGACGGTTCTAACATTCCAGACCCGCCGCCCGCTGCATGTATCGAGTTGCACGATTCGCAATTATGCATTCATCGCGGTACCATGCGTTATTCAATGCGATATTGAATATCGCGTTACCAAACAAAACATTGCGGAATATCGGGATTTCCTCGAGTAATTGGAAGGCTTGTTACCGAAACTATTACCGCGATCGCATTATAATTACACTCTCTATGCTCGACGCGCTGCGTTGCAGGTTTATCATAATTTCGTGTACACCGTAAATAGGAAGCCTGTTAATTGAACCTGACCGTTATTTACTTGCGATGCCGCTAACTTCGCGCTCGCGACACCTTAATTATCTATGCCGTGTACTTAGCGCATGCATGGCCGTGTTTCCAGGCATTTGGAAAATCCGATGGCAGTACCGCGCGCACGAAAATTGCTTCCGCCGCGATGTGAAAAAATAATGCGGCTGTCGAATAATCTCACACATTCTTGCTTCGTGACGGGAAACTTCGCGGCGAGAGATTTTTCACGTTTCTAAAATTTCGCGATTATTCTTTTAGTTTCGACAAATTCTAGTCCACAGAGTTCAACATGTCGCTACTGTATTTGCTCGATATTATTGAACGTACGTATTTTCAGCCTTCTATATTTTCACGAGCTCCTAAAAGCGGAATTATTAAAACCACGAATTCTAAAATATTCGTCCTACAAAAATCTTTAATTTCAGCTTTATAATATCGCACATTCTCAATTCTTGATTCTTTGAATTTGAACGACGAAGAAGGAAAGGAGTTCACGAAACATTTTCTCTCTCTCTCTCTCTCTCTCTCTCTCTCTCTCTCTCTGTCGAAGATTTACGCATTTTCTTTAAGCATTATACCGTATTTAACCCGACTCTCCCATCCTCGAGTCTCTACTCGGTACAAAACAGAATTTACTACTGAGCACATATTTATCACGTCTACAAGTAAACTAACGATTCAGCCGCCACATTAAAGATACTAAGGACGGAGGGTCAAATATACGGTATCGGTCGAGGAAAGAGCGAGCACCGTCGGGCGGGCGATGAAGCGAGCACAGGCGTCGTATCGAACTTTTGGCAATTCGTAACTATCGACCGGTTGAAGCTTGGATGGCGTCCAGCCTCGCCAACCAGGAGGAGGGGGGGGGGAGGATACACAGCAGACCCTTGATGAGGTCCCCGAGAGTCGACTACACTCTTTCCCCTCCGATCCCATGTCCCTGCCATATCGAACCTGTCACCGACGGCGCGAACTCTCCGCGGCCATTCGTGTCTATCATGGAGTTTCTTGTCGGGAGCCGTGCCGAGTATGATGACCTGGGCTGGTGAACCCGAACTTTTCGTTCGCTCACTGTTGGCAAGTGGCTGAAGCGCTTCGATAACCCACCGTTCCTCGCGCTCCGATTTCCCCGGCGATTGATCGCGAGAATCAACGAGCGCGATCAATCGAGGCCGCCCGATTAACCATGACGATTAATTTTCTGTTGCAGGATGTTGTTTCGTGACTTTTTACACCAGGAAAGCGGCGTTGGCAGCGCAAAACGCTCTCCACAACGTCAAAACCTTCAGCGGGGTGAGTCGACTCTTCACGATCGATCCCGAATTTTATTGCGACGCGCCTTACGTAATCGCGGCACGAAGCGCGCATCGGCGGGCTTTAATTTAATTGATTCGGCGAGGAGAAATACGCTAAAAGGGAAAATTCGTCGGGAATACGCGAGAACGTAATCGCGATTACTTTAAGACGTCGAGACGCAACGGCGACATCGTACAGCCATTATATACGCAGGAGCTGGCTCCGGAATGATTATCTTCCGAAACGGAATGCAAGTTTAGTCATCTCCGGATCACAAATCAGGAGCTTTGCCGAATGTATCGGCATTGTTGTACCGATAGAAATGTTTGGATAGCTCCGGCGCATGCCGAGTACTGAATCAATCGGCAGGCGCATCCGTTTAGCTGAATAATGAACGTTTACGCGGATAATTATCCGAGTGTCGATGATTGACAGAATAATGAATATTAATGCAATTGATCGGTCGAATAAATTATTCAAATCAACGTGGCAGCTCGATGAATCTTCGACTAATCGTCGATATATGCGCGACTGGTCCGCCACGAACGGCGATCTCTGTACAGGCAGCGGTCGCAATTTTCGAACGCATCATTCTTTTTTTAATCGCGGATGAAATGTCACAATTGTTTGAGCAAGCGCAATGATTGAAACTCGGCAAAATTGAAAAGCAAGGACGCTGAAGCTTCGAACCATCGACATTTAATCGCGCGCAAACATCCGAAGATTAGAGTACGCGCGTCTACCTGCCATTCTGCAAGATGAATGCTGAGATTTAACAAAGCGGCCGGAAGATTAAAAATGACGATTACGGAAGGAAGTGTACGCAGGAGAATCGTGCCGTGTACGAATGAGGAGAATTAAACAATCTTCTCGTCCGCGCTAATTGATTTAATTGGAGCGCGGATTAGAGAAAATTTCAAATGACGCACTTTTAAGCATTTTCCTTCCCCCTCTCTCCCTCCCACTGCTCTCTCTCTCTCTCTCTCTCTCTCTCCCCCCCCCTCTCTCTCTCTCTTTCTCTCCCCCTTTTTCTGTTCTCTCGCCAACTCTCTCCCTCTCTTTCTCTCTCTTTCTCAAATATCCGAGACCGGGACTCCATTATGAAGCCCTCGATCCTCTTTTCGATTCGAGATAACGCCATCCTCGCCCGCCTGGAAAAATATTCCGTCGGAAAAGCGGCTTTCCTTTCTTCGGGTTTGGCGTCCCGTCGATTACAGGCAGCCGGGGGCCGAAGATATCGTTGGAAGTGAGCCCGCACGATAATTACAGTTTCCCTGGGAACTTTCGATGCAATTATGAGACGTCATTACGAGCATTTAACCGAGCAGGCCTGGCTATTCCGCTTTCCTTCTCTCCGGTCTCTACCCTTCATACGTGCGCGCGCGCGCACGCGCGCGTTCATTCGCTTATGCTTGAAATTTACGAGAATAATTATCATCGCTCGAGAGCGAAAAGATGTGCTAAATATGCGATGATACCGACAAGGCTGCGCGTATTATTGGCATCGCCAATAATACTCGATATTTTAAACGTTGCCGAACGACAATAGATTACACGGAAATTAAACGGAGCTATTTTATTCCATTAAATCTACAAAGGCTTCCCTTTTGTTAGAAAAAAACGAAAAGGAAAAAAAATTCGATGATGGAAAAATTATCCTCTTAAATACGCACATCCTGTGTGAATTCTACAATTCTCTCTAGACACGAATATAACTTTTGTTCTTTTCACGAAAATGTCTAGATTAAGATTCACGGAACCAAAGACGCGCGCAAAGACTCACACTCGCAAAGTTTCAAGCATTGCGCCAAAGTGCGCGTGGACGCGTTAAATTCGCGTATTGTTTAAAGGTGTGCCGTATGCACGCCGGCGTTGTATCGCTTCGACGCTTTGTTGTCGGAAAGAACACTTCATTGATCCGTCGAGCGGCGCGAAACGAGCTTTCCTGGCGGATCGTGCGGCGGCAGCATCATCTTGGCGGCGCTTCAGGTATCTGCTCGAGCTCGCGATCCCGCGCACCACGACCCGACAAGTGCACTACCGTGACACTCAAGTCGTCATGACTCGGAAGACACGCCGTTTTTCAACGAACATGCACAGTCGTGACGTTTTATTTTTTTATTTTTTTTTTTACTTTTAAGGTCCACGCCTTATTTCCTCTCTCCTTCCCGCGCCAATGGGAGCGGCACGAATGGCTGCGGGAATTCGCACAGATATCGCAAATTTTCAGTTCCCGCGAATCGATTCTTCCGACGAACGAACAGAGCAGACCGCATAATGCAGACGAGGCGCGACACGGTCTCAGGTCGTTGCTTTCCCGCGTGTGCGATTTGCTGGAATTGTACGTAGTAGTTTGACGTGTCACGCGATTAGGGTTTCGCTACGGCGCGGCAACGTCCCGACTTGGCGCTAACACGAGTCACCGTTGTGTAACACGATGTACTACGGCGAAACAATTATACAGGACGTCTCGTTCGATCGCGGGACGATAAAGCGGATAACGCGGAGGGGAGGAAGGGAAAAAACGCTTTAACGCGCGCCTTGTATAAATGCTTGGAAATTTACGCTGGAAACAATGGAATCCCCGTGATATAATTCTCCGACGATGCGCTTGTTCAATTTACCCGAGATGCCACACGGTGCAGTTACATCGAGAAAGAAAGAGAGAGAGAGAGAGAGAGAGAGAGAGAGAGAGAGAGAGAGAGAGAGAGAGAGAGAGAGAGAGAGATCCTCTTTGCCGGTCAATTCGTGAAAGCAAGAGCCTCCACTCGACTTCGCCCGCTCTTAAAGAAGGTCGCGTGCCACGGAGGAGACCGAATCCCAAGACCTCCGGCTGTTAATTAAGGGGGTTAAACAGTCGGAAGTCGAGCGGCTGCTCTTCCATGGAGGAGAAAGAACAGAAGATGGGGCAGAAGGAGAGAGTAACGCAACGCAACGGGCAATGCTCGATCAAGGGATGGAGTGGTAGAAAAGAAGCTTGGCAGCGGTGGCGGGAGGAGCGAGCACCCTTTCTGACGCGGAGAAAGGAAGAGGAGAGGACGCTGACAAGGAATTGGAGCGTTCTCGAGCGGTGCATAAAAAAGGGAAGAAAACACGGGGAAGGGAAAGCGAGCGAAAGAGAATAGGAAGTACAGGCGGAAGAAGGGGCGGGGGAGAAAGGGTGAATTGCAAAACGACGTTTTCGCAATGAAAAGGGTTGACTGAGTATAAGTGGGTAGTTGAAGAGAGCAAGAGTCCAGAGAGAGAGAGAGGGGGGGAGGGGAGGGGAGAGAGGGAAAGAGAAAGAGAGAGGGAACGTGGAAGGAAGAGCGGGAGAAGGAAGGAAGAAGAGAGAAAGAGGCAGCGTATAGGAGGAGGAGAAAGAGAAGGAGAAGGAGGAGGAGGAACCAGGTGGGTTGTTCAGAGGGTTGCAAACTCCGAATGACGGGGGAGGGAGTAAGGAGGCAAAGGAGAGAGAGAAGCTGGCGTGGGTGGGAAGAGGGTGGTAGATAGGGGGTGAACAGAGGACGGCTTGTGCATTTGAAGGAGTTTAGCTTTTCTCGTATCAGATTTCGTTTCCACGAGTGGCGTTGAGTTGAGAGGTCTGTGTTGGCTTGGAGAAATGACTCGAGAGCTCGGAACCGTTCCTCTTCCCCCCCCCTCTCTCTCTCTTTCTCTCTCATTCATTCCCTTTCTCTCTTCTGCCTCTCACCCTTGACTGCCTCAGCCACCCTCTCGCAACCTCCCACCCTCTCTGAGTGCACCAACGCGTCCCAACGCCACCCCAGTGCTCTCGGTGCCCAACGACAGATTTACAACGCGCGAGAAGGGTTCCTCCCATTTCCTACGTGCGATTCGCCGGATCGGGTTGCGAATCGGGTGACGATTCGCGGTGCCGAATTGAATTTTTAGATCCTTCTAAACGCGAAATGTCGAGGCCTCGCACTGCGGCGCCGTAAATCGGCAGGGTTTAAAGGCGACGCTGCCGAAAGTACTCATCGACCGTTCTGTCGCGAAACGCGACTATTCCAATATAATGGAAAAAAAAGGAAAAAAGAACGTCCGTTGTATCGTCCGATGTGAAAACCCTCGTCGAGAATCGCGCTTTCGATATTGAATTAGCCGCATTTCGTGTATCGGCAAAATCGCTGGAAAAACGTCGCGTGCGACTTTCGCTACTGGTGAGAGGGGTTCCGTGCGTGCAAATCGGCGTCGGGCGAGAAAAGAAAAAAAAAAGAGAGAGAGGGAGAGAGAGAGAGAGAGAGAGAGAGAGAGAGAGAAATTTATGTCTATAATCGAAACAGCGGAGTATCTCGCGGCGAAACTGCGGCAAGGAAGGGGGAAGAGCGCGTCTGGCTCGCAGCCACGAAATTGGCGGAAAACCGTGGCGAATTTACAAGCATGCATACCGCGCTCGCAACAATGCGTAATATTATTAAAGCGCGGCGGAACGAGAGATATTGGAACGTTAGTAGGCGAGGTACAAATGGAAAATGAAACCATTATACGGCGAACGCTTCGGCGCGATCGATGGATGCGCGGAAATGGCGTTACAGAAAATCCCCGCGTAATCGATGCCGCGTTAGCCGTTCTTCTGGAAAATCCGTGTAAGGCTGTGTAATGTGAATTTACAATTGAAAACGAGAAATATCGCGGTTTTTTGCGTGCGACGGACGCCGCCACTGGGTAGCTCTTTTTCTCTCTTTTTTCGAAAAAAATATTTTATTTACGTGAGAGGCATTTCCTTAAACGTTTCGCGCGAATGTAATATTGCTCGAATTTCATCCGCCGCTTACTCGATTCCCGAGTAATTGTAATTCCCGTAAATGTTGAAAAATAGCAACATTACCCCGTGAGCCCAGCGAACAAGCGTAAATCCAAGCGACAAAAAGCAGCGAATATTCGAGATCAGACCGGGAAAATGAAAAAAGCGCCCTGATCGATGGACGAACGCGAAAGTAACATTTCCTTTCTCGTGCTTCTGCTTGACGCCGTCCGGTCTCGTCTCCGCGAAGAATTCTAAAATATTCAAGATAATCCTGAAGTCAGTCGACCGAACATTAACGATCAATATCGATGGAATGTCCACTGAATTTCAAGATAGACCGACCATATGGCAGACTTTAAAAAGGAGCACGGAGCTGTGAGCGAGACCGGAAAGAGAGAGACAGAGAGAGAGAGACAGAGAGAGAGAGAGAGAGAGACAGAGAGAGAGAGAGAGAGAGAGAGAGAGAGAGAGAGAGAGAGAGAGAGAGAGAGAGAAATTCGATAAACCACCATGACACTCGATAATTCACGTTAATAATACGGTCTGCCTGCTCGATCGCGCGCGTACATGCGGATATATGCATAATGCGTGCACAGCTGTATTGTCACGATAATGCGATGAGTCACGCAATGACACTTTCCACGGGATAACGATAATCGATATAGCTTTTGCGTGAACGTCGCGGTGAACTCGGCTCATTTCACGACAACCGCCACTTTTGACGAGATGAACTCGGGGCACCGATATCGTCTGACACGGTGCACTCATTGCGCGTGTGAAATAAGTCAGAGTGATCGCTTCCCTTCGATTTCCCGCGACAAGGCCTCCCTTCGAGGTCTCACCGAGGTATTCACCGCCTGTACGCACCGTCAAATATACGTGATATCGTCGCAATTCGTATCGCGCTCTGGCATATCGTTCGGATGCAACAAAAATTAAACAGCGTGGCTGTATGCGCGCGCGCGCGCGCAGGCAGCAGTCGCGGCTGTAAATTTCAGATAACGAAAAATAAATTCCGCACATTATTAACGCGTATTTAAACATAAATTATCGCCCTCCACCTCTCCGACCCTCTTCCCCCCCCCCCGTGCCACTTTGCATTAACAAACAGCGACGATTTAATCTTCGGCTTTTGATTTATTGACACGCTGATTTCATCGGACATGCGATTTAATGAAGCGTGTCTGCCGCGCGGCTATTATATATCCAGACATTTGGCGTACGCAATCAATACATTTCAATCGGCAGGCCGCACGACTCATCGCGGCGCAAACGGCACGTTTGCAAGACAGCCTCGACGAGTACTGGCGGATGCCCAGCGGGTGGCCAAAAATAAATCACGCCGTTGATCGCGGAGCGACAAAGACGTGGACCAAGCTGTCGGACTCTCTATTTGTTTTTCCGTTTGATGCCGCGAGTGAAAGGGAGAAGAACGAGAAGCGCGATAACACGCGGGCGGAACAACCGTCGACCTATATTCCCTCGTCTTAAATTACGCCGACAGTTGTCGGCTGATAGATCGGTGCATCCATCATGCATCTCCGCGTCGAGAAGTCGACTTCTATCAGGCAACCGCACTTCCCGGAAGGCATTTAGCGAAGAAACATACGAATAACCCACGACCCAATTCCGATCGAGATTTACTTGGGGCGAGCCGAGGCTTAATTTAGAAAGGACATGTTTCGCCTGGAAAATCCGTGGGTCGCTGCAGGGAAGTACGGCTTGGCACTGATCAACCGAGCCGAAGCTTTGGTTCTCTGCATTAAATTAATTAAAACATACCTCGCGGGACTGTGTCACAGTCGCGCGGGGCTTCAGTCTGCGACTGGAAGGAAGTCTGCGACGATTCCGGCGAGCGCGTCCTTTTTGCGCGTCGACAGCGCGAGGACGCGCCGTTCGCGCGGCTTTAATTACCGGAGAAAAACAAAACTCCGCGAGTCTTACGCCTCGCATAAATTCAGAACGGTGACAGTTACCCGATCAAGCGCCGCTCGATAATCCGGACGGGGCGTGAAAATTGAATCGTAAAACGTACTCTAAGCGCGCTACTCCGAAGATACGTGGGACGCGTAAATGCGAGACGCGCAAGAGTCGTAAACTGAATAATTAACTTTCCCCGCCCTCCGCCCCGACTGCTCCCGTCACCCTGTCGCACGCTACGAAAGAAAGCACGAGAGAGAGAGAGAGAGAGAGAGAGAGAGAGAGAGAGAGAGAGAGGGAGACAGTCGATGTTACGGCGGGGGCCAAGCGCGTATAATTTGTCGCCAATTAAACGGACTATCGTATCTTTCTCTCTCTCTCTCTCTCTCTCTCTCTCTCTCTCTCTCTCTCTCTCTCTCTCTCTCTCTGTCTATCTGTCTGTCTCTTTCCCCGTGCTCTCACTCCGTCGCGACATCGTCTTCGCACGGCGCCGAGAGAACGCGATTGTTGGCTCAGAAAAACGGAGTCATCGACCGTCTGGTGTGCGGGCGCGAAGAACCGGAAGCGCTTCCACTTCGCCGAGACGAACGTCGTAATCGCATAACGACATCGTATGATTCTCCGGAGCGCTAACGAACACCCTCTATATCCACCCCTCGACCCGCCATTACCCTGCTGTGCACGCTGCAGTAACAAAAAATAATGGACGTCATTATCGGTCCGAGATAATGGTCGCGGATGAAGAGAGGTGAGGGTGGTGGGACCGACAGGAGGAGAAGGGAGCAGGGACGAAACGACGATCGGCGGATGGATGTGAGGAAAAAAGAGAAAGGCCGATCGGCGAGAACGCCCATGCTCGGCGACGACGAGGATGAGGACGAGGATGAGGAGGAGGAGGAGGAGGAGGAGGACGAGGAGGACGAGGATGAGGAGACGAGGACGACGACAATCGCATCGTTCCTAGAATCGCTTCGATTTTTTGCCCGGACCCGAACACGCCGCAAAATTCTCGATTTTACGCGAAAAAAAGGCGAGAGAAATCCGCGATTTTCGGAATTCGAGATGCATTTAGCGGGCAGCGCTGTTTTATCCGTTTAAACCCGCGCAGTGTGGGCGGCGGGCGCGTGTGCGGCTGCAGCTCAACGAGCTTTTCGAGGTTCTTATTAGAAAATACGCGGGAGACCGGAAGGACCCATTAAACGGATTAATGCCGGTATGAATCTTCGCGCGTCGTATCGCAGAGGTCCAATACCGGCGACGATTTACGCGCCTCGTCAAGCGCCTCGCGTCCGACGCAAAACGTCGGAGGAGGAATTACGCGCTTAAGTGTTGATTGTCCGCATCTATCACGAAAACTCCGACGACAACAACACGCCCGGCGGAATTGCGAGACGCCGGAGCGCCAAGTTTCGCGGCTTGGCCGGTCGGCGGTCTAACGAGTGCCGAAAAGAAAAAACGACGGTCACGGAGGCGGGGGAAGGGGGAGAGCAGAGAACGCGGAATGCAAAATGCGGGAGAAGAAACACGGAAGAATTCGATTTGCGTCGCGGCCAGCAAGCAACACAGCGGGCTGGATTATCGTCGCGGAAACGTCGCGCGGCCGCGCGTGCGGCCGCGGGCTAAATTGCGTCCCATTTCTCAGCAACTTTTTCAATTT
Source organism: Harpegnathos saltator (assembly GCF_003227715.2). NCBI lineage: Eukaryota > Metazoa > Arthropoda > Insecta > Hymenoptera > Formicidae > Harpegnathos > Harpegnathos saltator. The sequence goes on from NW_020230012.1 coordinate 1,183,291, forward strand.
GTCGCAACTCGGGCAACTAATTACCGGCCGAAATGACTTTCGCCTCGCCGCGGACGACGACGACGGCGACGGCGACGGCGACGGCGACGGCGACGGCGGCAGCTTTAAGCGTCCACGACGTCGAGGACGGCGGCGACAGCGGCGGCGCGTCGCGACTCGCCGGGACGACCAATTTTTCGAATACGCGATCGCCAGCTTCGGCGTGACGTATTGCGTGACGCGCGGCCACGTGCGAGTGGCACGTTTGATGCGAAATCGATGAGAGGGAGAATGGCAAGAGGCGGCGGGGGCGCAGAAAGGGAAGCCGCGAAGCGACAGTTTGATTACGTCTACTCGCGAACTTGGCTGGCCGCGAGCGAATTGGACGGGAGATTTTAACGGCGGCCGGCACGGCGATAACGCTCGCAGGTGCCGTTATTGTTATCAGCGGAGTCGTTAAACGCGTGTGCTATTGACGCGTGTGCCCGCTTTTCGGAGATTAGCCTTCCGCGTTATCGATCGACGCTCGGTTGCGCGCGCTCGGTCATGCGGGACAAGGGGAGGAGGAGGAGCAGCAGACGCTTCGTCGTCGATCGCTCGTTGTTGCATTCGCACGATATAATCGAAGAGGAGAAGGAGGGACGATATCAAGGACAGCGATGATGATGAGCCGAGGGACGAGACGTGGCTTTGCGCGTGGCCTTCCGTTCGCCGTGACTCGACGATATTCTTCCGGCTCGTCGCGACTTTTTCCCGAACGACAGCGAGGTATCACGTGCCATCGTAAGAAATCGAGATTCGAGAGAAAATGATAGCGCCATCCTGCGCAAGATATTTCAGTGACTCGAGAAATGGCATCTTGTACGAGCATTAACTCCGAAGCGATCGCGAGAGGAGGGCAGGGATGGAAAGGAGAGGTCTCGATATCGATGCCGAAAGTTGACACTTTTATCCGTCCCGGTCGTCCATTCCGCTATCGCCATTGATAAATCGCGAGGAGCAAAAATTCCGTCCCATTTCCTCGGGATGATTTTTCATCCTGAGAGATTTGTTGCGCCTGGCATGAGATGAACGTCCGTTCTGTCGCGTCGCGTCTCCACGCCAAGCTGGACCGCGAGATTTCTTCGCGCAAATAGAAAGGAGAGAACCTGGCACTCCCGCTAGGCTTTACGTCACGTAATCTCGGACGGAGTGACACGAGGACAGCGAGTAGCGGATAAATTTGCTGGAAAGAAATTGGGGAGGAGAAGACGACCGTGAGAAGAGGTAGGAGCGCGCGCACGTGTCGCGCCACGTATGAGAATGAACTGGAAACGCGGATCAACTTGAGGAAGTTTAAGGAAAAAAAATTGGCGGGATCCTCTCGTGAAGCTTCTTTGCGGAAATTAATTTCTCAAAATCGCGAGGAGACGTAACGTACAACGCAATATATGTATCTGCAAGAGAAAAAGAGATGAGGACTGTTGTTGGGGTTCGTTTACATTTAATACTCTTTTAATACCCTACATTAATTTCTTTCCGATATAGTTATGTTTTTATTTTTCCAATAGTTTTCTACTGTATATACATGTATATACATGTATAAAAATAGAGGATAGATATTAGAATGGTAGTTTCGAGAAAGATTCAACTCATGTCCGGCTGGTGAAGAGATTTTTAAACGGATCAATCGGGAAACGCGCATCCGAGAAATTCCGCTCCCGTGTTTGCGTTATCGTCGCGCAATTGCTACTAGAATTAGCGCATATTTTTTCTCGGATTAAAATGGAAATTGTGCCCCATACGTGAAGTCAAATCCCAGGCCAATTATGGAACTCAACAATTATTTGGGCCGATTGCAGCTATAATCCGGCACGATTACTGAATATTGCCGAACACTTCAGATAATTGCATTAGTAATTTATGACCTATCGCAGCGAAGTATAATCGCAATAACAATAATCGATAATTTTATTTCTGTTATCCGTTCGTTAACGAGCGAAGCGCACTTCACCGACGAGCCCTCGTCGCTGCCTTCGCCGAAGCAGAGGCACGTTTTTTTCTTTCTCTTGCATCTACGGAAATGGCGGCAACGGCACACTCCGCCTTCTTTGTCGGGTGTAGAATTGAATGTAATTTCATAGAAGAGACTCTGTTCTACCTCTCCTCGATCGATCTCTTACTTCGCAACTGGGTCACAACGCTTCTGCCCGCTGTAGCGCCTCGCGTTACGCACGTGTTACGAGAGCGATGCAGGTGTAAACATGCTAATTTAATTACACATCCACAGCGAAACGAGTAATCCCGTTGTAAATAGATTATACATTTATAATGCGCGATTGAATTAGCGCGCGGGCGAAAAATTGCGACGCGCGAAAAGTGGCTCCGGCGAGAATTTATCCCTTAATGAAATTCTAATTGACTCTTTCCGATCCAGAAGAGCGGAGACTACATTACAGAGTTATTTAATATTAAAATTGAAAGAATGCCGCCAAAACTTTGCGCTCGTAGTCTCGCCTGCAAAGTAGACAGCAAAATCTCTCTTTGTCAATTTCTTGGTTTATCCCGAGCGGACATTAACCTAGATCTCGAAATTAAAGCTCATAATCGCTGAAATGTTTAAGATCGAAACTGAATAGAGACGGAAGTATCGCATTCTTCACGTGATTTTACCGCTCGCTCGCTCACACAAATATATATCGTTTGATTAAACGTCGTAAGAAAATTAGTCTCGGCGTCGAATATTTATACTTGCCGTTTTCAAGCAGTCTTCGTTCGTTCGTTCGACGGACAAAAATCCGCGATGACCCCGTTATCCGTAAGCTCGTGACTAAATCGAAAAGCGCGGGTCGTCCGTATGGAAGTGCACTGCAACTCCGCGATGACAAATGAAACGCTTAAGTCGGATGCAAATGGAAATATACGGGGGATGAAATCGTTTCAGTAGGGGAATTACTTCCGCATTTATTCGGCGGAAAGAGAGGCCCAGGTAGGTTGGGCGGGGGGGAGGTAGATGGAGAGAGTGAACGTGAGAGGGTGAAAGGGAGAGGAGAATACCCGCGAGCACAATTCCCGCAAAAATCTGATTCCGAAACAATTAGTCATACGACGATCCGCGAATAATCGATTTGTTCGCGCGACGAACACACAATCGCAACGTGTGTGCGTATGTGTGCACTTACAGACAGAGTGTATGTATATGTGTGTATGTGTGTATTTGTGCGCGCGCTCGCGTTCCACCTAGCCGTTGTAACCTCAATCCAATTCCCGGAGGATATTATAACGTGGTATATTACCCCGAGTCGTCGAATATTTCCGACGACGTAGACCGATTCCGCTCGGAGCGACGTGAAATAAAGAAATAGTGATCTCCCGCGACACGGTGAGACAAATCTCTCTCTCTCTCTCTCTCTCTCTCTCTCTCTCTCTCTCTCTCCCCCCTTTTTCCCTACCTGCCAGTCTCGTCCGCGGACCAACCCCCACCTTCGCGTCCTCCACGGGAAACTTTCAATTTCCGGATATATCGCCCCTGGACAGCATCGAGTACGCGCGATACAACAACGTCGGCTTTATTGAGCGCTCTTCCTTACGCCTGCGGGCGGTCGATTTTTTTCCCCGCGAAAATAGCCCGATCTCTCTCATAACTTTCTGATCTCGCCGGGAATGTTAGATATCCGTAAAAAGTTCTTTCGCGCTCGCTCTCTGTCCGTTTTTTCTTTCTTTCTCTTTCTCTCACTTTCTCCGCTAAATATTTAAATTTAAATTGGTTGCAAGGTGGTTCCGTTCCTGCCGAGCGGCAGGTCCTGCAGGACGACCCTCAATAAATGATCGGCGTGCGCTCCGTGCGCATGCGATAAGCGGAAAGAAACAGTTTATTCCGTGGTATTATCGTGGTATGAATTTTCGCGAAATAAATTAAGACGCCGCAGCACGTGATGCAACACGTTGCGTGCGCCACGTCGCGTGCAGCGTGATGTATGATGTGCGATACCGCGCGCCTCGAATCGACGAAATGTACATTCGATAAAACGTCTGTTTGACAAAACGACCAGTCGACAAATGTCCGGCCGGCTGGAATTTTTCAACGAAATGTCCGCCGATGAAAGTCTTCCTAATGAAATATCTCTCGTAATACGATAACATTATTACTGTTCCACTTTCAGTAAGCAGCGGCATGTATCGTGCTTATCTCCTCACTCTCCCAACCCCATTCGTATTACCTGCCTTTGCTATTTGTGTGTATCTGTGTGAATATTTCATCGATGAGAAAACGTTCATTTCAGCCGGGAACAAAGTTTTCCTTCAATTCCTGCGATCTCGCGACATCGTTGTCACGCTCGGACGAGGATCACTCGGCATCACCTAAGCGGTTCCAGCAGTTTACGAGTAGCGGTTAGCGTAATGTGAAGCGAGGTCTAACATTTCAGCCGGAAACGCTCCGTGAACTCCTTTCGCTGTAACGATCTTCGACAACTTCCCTTATACTTCCATTCGGAGCTCCATCGCGCTCTTCGCATCCCGTCAGACAATCGAAATCCTCCGATCACGCGAGAGCTGAAGAGAAAAAGGGGTGAGAAAGGTGAGGGAGGTGAGAGGATGAGATAGAGAAGGAGAAGAATAAGAAAGAGTACAGCGACAGGTCGCGCGCTCGCGCCTCGTCGTCGTCGTAAAGATATTTCGTGGACAGTGAAAAAGCGCACGTTTAGGAGATGGCGGGATGGCGAAAGAAAGGCGCAAGGGGTTGATCCGCCGGAATGGGACACCAGAGGGATGACCCGATGGCGCTTGGGGACATACAGGCAGAGGGCGTGTTGCCAACTGCAGTTTCGCAGCGGCGTTCTTCAAATCGATTCCCATTTCCCTGAGAAATGCGGCACGCCGACGGAAACGCCCGCCCATGCCGGATAGAAACGCGAAATGGAAATTGATAGCGCGAGCGTGGAACGAGCGAGTCGTCGCTCGCTCGCTTCTGCGAAAGTCATCGCGCGGGGTAATCAATTGCAATTGTATTCCGCGAGCGGAAGACCGCGAGTCGTCGTGAGCTTCTTGAATTCTAGATACGGAAGGCAAGGAGAGGATCGTGTGCGGTATATGTACATGTATGAGTATGTACGTGTGTGTGTGCGCACGTGCTCTCTCTCTCTCTCTCTCTCTCTCTCTCTCTCTCTCTCTCATTTAAATGTTCTCGCGAAACACCCACTCGGCGGATGGCTGTGTCTAGATCACCGACACAAGCCGCTCGATCGTACAATGCCGGTGTAAATCTGCAGCAAGTAAACAGACGTCAGTCACGCATAAATGATCGTGCGTCGCTCGTGCGCAACGCGCGCTCACACACCCACGTGTATCAATCACCGCCTAGTTTACCGAATGCCGGCTCGCCAAGTAATTTAATCACTTTTAGTGCCCCATTGGTATTCCGGAAAATCCGGGCAATCGACTGCAACGGATCCCGCGCTCCGATCGTTGGACGTTTAAATTATGGCTCATAACCATCGCGCGCGCGCTCGCACGGGGGAGAGATTGGTATTCTCGCCGAAAATCGGGAATATCGGGCTTTATATTTTTTCCCCGATTTTTTTTTCGTCCGAATCAGCAGTCGCGTCACGGGTATCGCGTCCGTGGCTAAAAATCACGACGTGTCCGGGAAAATCGCCCGCAAAAATACTATTGTCGTTCTCTGTCGCATGTAAGTTCTCTTTCCTCCTGCGAGTTCACATTACGGGGACAGCAGTATCTTTTTGACAACTGAGTGCGCTGAGAAAACGCGAGAGGATCTCCGGAGGAAATTTTTGATTATTCGCACACACTCGCGCGTCGCCTCGCACACTTCTATTTGACGTTGTAATTATAAAAATGCAAGTTTAATATTACCGCATTGTGAATATGAAGATACACATAAAAGGAGGAAATATCTGTGAATATCTTTTTTGATTTAAATACCGCGCTCTTTCTGTAAAAATCCCGATCGTATCGCCGTTATAAAGAAGAGCGTGATCATAATTGTTTCAAACAACATAATTTATATATTACACATGAATAAACAGGATTATTATAACTGTTGACGCGAATTTGTCAAATAGTTTTTACAGCAAATCCGATAGAAAATCCGAGAAATCCGCCGTTGCTGCGGATTCGATTGGCGCGCGCGTGCGTCACTCGGTGCGCGTTAAATTATGGCTCGTAACTATATGCTCCGCATTTCCTATGAAAAGTGGAGGCCATAATTTTTTTATTTCCCTTATGGCAGACATAAAGCTTTTATTATACCTACAATTTTCTGGGACACTTCCCTTCGACCGGCTATAGGCACTAAGATTTACGCGACGCGTGTCAGAATAGAGCTTTGTCCCAAGATTTGTGATCACGGGCCGTTATGCCAGTTTCGTGGGTGACTCGCGAAAATCCGCGTGAGAGAAACTGTTATCGTCGATTATTAAAATCGGCGGAATCGAGCGAAAACGAGATTACCCGAAATAGCCGGGGTTGCGCCAGCTCGAAACGTTGCTTCCATTTTCACCTATACTTATTTTAGGAAGAAACGAGAGAGCGCGAAAAAATAAAGCCCCGCATAGCCGCGCCGCTATATGCACGCTAATCGATAGTTACTACACTCCACTTCGTTTAAGCACACAAGAGCGCGAGTGGACCTGGATTCCATTCTGCCAAGTCCAAAGTAAACGGATTTATATTCGAATATATCATCCGCAGATATCGTTTAATTTCCGTCGGTTCAATACGAGGGAGCGAGTGAAGCCACGAAACCGAGCGTTGCACCACGGATCGATCCATCGAACTTACAAACCGCTCGACAAAACGTGCGGGCGTCCTCCCGCTCTCTCTCTCTCTCTCTCTCTCTCTCTCTCGCTAATTTTTCATGAAAAGACGCCAGACGTCCCCAGCTTTCCGGACTGGCGACTCGACGAAAGCCGGCGACGCGCGCGACGGAAATGAAGACGAGATCGTACGCCGGATAAATCGCGAAAACTCTCGAAAACTCACGGTCACGCCAAATAGGGCTGAAAGGACTCCCACTCCGAAGGAAGCCGCGCCGCGGAAATTGAATGACGACGCGCCGTTTGCAACTCGTACCGGAAAACCGTCGACGTTCGTCCCGCCGGGGTCTCGCCGGCCGCGCGATAACGATGACAGCGTCATCGCCTTGCGATAAAAATTTATGCATTCGCCCCGGCGCGGCATCACGAGCGATGAAATACGTCCGGGGGCGCAAAGACGGCGCGCGTACGACGGCGATGCACCGTTTCCTGTGCGCGTATTCGCAAACGAATCGCTCGTAAATCTTCCGGCCGATCCCCGAAATTCTCCGCGGGGATATTTTCAAGAGACTCGCGCGGAATCGACGATTACGTCGTTAGACAGATAATGATGAAGAATACGAGGAGCACCGAGAAGCGTGAAAATTGCATCAGGGTGGCTTTTACGCGAGCGAGCGAGCGAGCAAATAGCCGACCAATATTATTATTACGCCTCCTTTTACGCGCATGCATTCGTTAACATGTGTAAATGTATATTTATAAATTGATATTATTGATCAATTAACAGTTAAAGTACGAAACCTAATGATTATAAGCCCGGCGATGATAATATCCAACCAGAACGAATTGATATTCACGGCGGTTCATATTCATCAGACATGTGCGATAAATGTTTACGAATAAAGTTTAACGGATATTTAAATAAATTTTCCGCGCGCAAACACACATTTATTTTGTGTTTGTGATAACAAACGCGCCCCTATCAAGTATCAATTCATCGTGGCACTTTGGCAACGAAAATCGCTTCCGTTGTTTCTGTTACAACGGAGAATTAATTTCGCGCGTCATACATAACGCAGTCGATGCCAGCGCGTACGCGGCGCAGGGTTAAAAGCTTACTTTCTCGGCGAAATGGCCGAGTCGATGATCTATAATCCGCATTGATATTTATCTACATCTGACTGGCAGGTTACATTACCGTACAACCATTATTCATGAATTTGATGGGCACGTTTGGCTCTCTCCTATCATATCTACCGAAATTTTGTTCTCTCTGTTTTTCTTTTTTTTCCATGCCGCCGCCACCGTCGCGCCACCGATCTCCACCCTCTCTCGTATTCATATTTCATTCCTCCCTCTTCATGGAGAACATCGGTTTTGTTCTCGCTGCCGATTCACTTTCGTCCATCCTTGGTCGAGTAGATAATCTCTCATGTCTATTAGTAACGGAAAATGAATGCCCCGCCGACGCCGACGCCGACGTCGTGAGCGCGCCACTCTCTCTCTCTCTCTCTCTCTCTCTCTCTCTGGCATTGGGCGTAAGAATCAACCCCTCGCGAAACGTTTGGATTGATGGTTATCATGATTCCGCCGCGAAGGGTTAAATTATCAAACGTGTTCATACATTTGACGGGCTCGTTCACTTCGTGGGCAGCACAGATCGTTGCTCATATTTCATTTTTTCGTTCATTGCGGGCATTGATTTGTATGTGCGTGTATGTGTGTGTGTGTGTATGTCGGCACGACATACGCACAACGTGACAAGATACATTTAAATTCCCGCGAGACAGTCGCGAGCAGATAGTCCTCGCGCGACAACCTACCACGAGAGACTAAACGATGAAAAAGTCGCGTTTCCTTCCGTTGAAATCGGGCGAGCGCATTTTTTCCCCACGGTATCGAACGAAAAATCGACCTGGAAACGTTTCCTTTTTACACAACTCAAATGTCCAAGAAGCGATGCGAGGCGCTGTCGCACATAGCGTTTGCCTGTATCGATAACGTTCGCAACATTATTTCGATATATTTATCTTTGGTGGGATATTTGGTGTTTAAGCTTTCGGGGTGGCAGCGTATATTGGCGGAGCGGCGAGAGCGTCGACTTGATCCTCTCGCGCGAAAACAACTCGCGAAACAATCGCACGGTTACCGTAATTCCGGGGCTGAGGGGCTGCGCTTACGCCAACCTCGGTTAACTTTCGACCGTAGTTTAATCAACTCCGCGTAGAAACGGAAGCGCCGGCAGGTGCAAGAAATCGGATAAACCGCGGTTAAAGATAAACGACGTTGATGAAACCGGCCTTGAGAAACAGAATTACCGTGAGCGCCGCCATAAATTTGACGAGCGTGTTTACTCCCGTCGCGCAAAATCGACCAGAAATTGATCCTTTCTCATTCCGGGCTGCTGCGCCATCGGGCGCGCTCTCGTATTTCATGTTTCCCTTCATTGAGAACATCGGTTTCGCCGTGTCGCGGCGGCGCCCACCCTCGCCGAGAGCGTCGGTTCGCGCGGATGCACGTGGCGGCCGCATTTTTTCTCCCCGCCGCGCCGCGCCGCGCCACGCCGTCGCTAAAATCCATGCAGATTTTTCACGAAGCTCACCCGATCTCTCTTTTTCTCTCCTCCTCCCGCACCCTGTCCCACCGCCACTTTCCGCCCTCTTTCTCTTTCTCTTTCTCTCGCCGCTGCGCGCGCGTCCGCCAGTCTCTGCGAGAAAAAAGCCCGCTCTCCTCGCCCCCCAGCCGCCGCGCCATCGTCGCGCCCTTTTTTCATTCTGTCGACGCTGCCCGACGTGGCGGTACGTGAAACGAATTTATAAATGGCGATACGACGGCCAAGCCCTTGAGTCGAATACGTCGATTTTAATACCCGCTACCTACTACGCGCGCATCCTGCGCGCCCTGCCAGCCACTCCGCCCCTACGCGCGCCCTTGTCACTTTCGGGGCAACCCCTCGAATGTCAAAGCGCACCCTGGCCGATCGGCTTTTACCGTGTGGATATTGAATTTATACCGCACAGTCGAGAGACCTGGTGGGAAATATGCGGGCGGGGATGAACAAAAGCGAATTTTTCTTGACGATCAATTCTCCAGGCCGCTATTGCCGACATTATTCGGGGGTTATCTAACGCGCACGCGCGCGTGTTTGTGCGCGAGCTCGGAACGTGCAAAAATAACATTTTCGAATTTTTCAGAAGCGAACTCACCGCGGGTGCGCCAGACAGAGGAAGAGAAAGAGAGATTTCGCTGTGTTGCTCTGCGCGACTTGTGTTGAAGGTTTCACGAGTGATACCGCGCGGTTCCACGACCTTGTCGAGACAATGCTCGATTCGTTCGATATGGAATACGGGCGGAAGATATAAATAAATATGAAACGGGAAACCGCATCTAGATGCATCCAGACTCAATAAAACATTTCCGTAAAGTAACAATTCTCTTAAAACCGCGGGTGAATAATTTCAAACGATAAAATAGTATTCTATTTTTATTCCTTTTTTTTTTCTGTTGGAAACATGTCTCACCACCGCGCGCTGGTCAAAGATTAAACTCTAATTTTAACAGAAACATCAATCGCACCGTCTTTCACTTGATTTAAAAAACACTACGTAAGGGAAAAGAAAAAAGAAAGGAAGAGAGCCCTCGATTCCGTCTCTTCTCGAGCCCCGTCTCAAATATTTCAGTAAATATCATGAATCCAGGCGTCCGTACAAATATCACGAAAGGTGAACCCCACCCCTTTCAGCGACGGTGGCGAGGGGCGAGCCTCGGAGATTAAAAGTCGCGGAAGTCAGGAGTCAGCAGGCGACAAAAGTGCGGATTGCCACTTTTGTAGTTTCGTCGGCGATTAAAATGCGCAGGGGAAAAGGGGCGAGAGAGAGAGAGAGAGAGAGAGAGAGAGAGAGAGATCGGTGTCGACATGACGGCAGGAACTCACGCGATCCGGAGCAACGAAGGTTGGTAAAAGGCACGTCGAAAGAGAAAGAGAGAGAGAGAGGGAGAGAGGGAGAGAGAGAGCGAGAGAGAGAGAGAGAGAGAGAGAGAGAGAGAGAGAGAGAGAGAGAGAGAGAGAGAGAGAGAGAGAGAGAGAGGGTTAGAGAGGACCCGACCGGGAGGCGAGGAGGAGGAGGAGAATGGGAGCGGAGGCGCGTCCTTTTTAAAGCGTGACGACGCCTGAAAAGGGAGGACGGTGCGACTTTAAATCCAGTCGTCACACCGACCCCTCTCTCACCACCTGCCCCCGCTTCGGTCCCGCGTGAAGATTATAAAAATTACCCTCCGCCGGTCTCACAATGGGGTCGAGATTAAAAGTCACGAAGCCGGAGTCAGCAGGCGCTGCGACGCGACGCGACGCGCCGCGCCGCGCCGGCAGGAAAGCGAAACTGCTACTTTCGCAGTCCGGACGCGGCCGAGCTAAGGAGGATAAAGGGGCTCTTCGGCGTACCCTGGAAATGAGCAGGGCGCGAGAATACGTAAGCAGCGGTGTAACTTTAAATCGAGTCCTCCGCCTCGAACGAGGGGGCGGAGAAGCGAAGATGCATGCTAGGGCGTCGAGCCCAAGCTGTTCACGACTATCCCCGATATCCTGAAAACGCTCCTCGCGACGCAAGGAGAACCGGTCGAACCTGTGGATAAATGGATAAGGAGAGTGCGGTATTTTCTCACGGTTGATTTATGACTCGGTTTTTAAAGTCTCTCGCGCTACATGAGGCAACATTACATTATAATTCTCAATATCGTTATTGAGTTTTTCTCTCTCTTCCTCTGTCTCTTACCCGCCCTCTCCCTACCTCTCTCTCTCTCTCTCTCTCTCTCTCTCTCTCTCTCTCTCTCTCTCTCTCTCTCTCTCTCTCTGTGTCCTATCAGTATATAGGTGGATTAAAATTTAGTGAGATAAAAGGTCGGTCTTTTCTCGTGCGCACGCGCAGACTTATGATGTGGAAAAAGAATTTCCGCGAGCTTGGAAACTTGCACTCTCCAAATGAGGATAAACGCTCGAGAGCGAAATTCACAGGTGTAACTTCATTCGCGCAGAGCGTGCGCCCGCAGACACACATACACACAGAAAGAACTCCTTCTTCTTCGCGCACGGAAACTGTTGGACTTCATTTCTTGGGGAGCCGGGTCTAGATTAAAAATCGAGAATTACAGTCCGTCAGCGGGAGATTGCACGTTCGGAAGGCTGAAAGCCGATTACGCTATTCCGAATATTTTATTATTCCGAGAATATCAGGCGTTTCTCCCGGGGAACACATTTAGATATACTCGTGGGATCTTATTTAATTTCTCCACCGGGGGGTATCGCAATATATCGAGCGCATGCCCGCGCACATGCACGCCCTCCCCAAATTTCTCCCTCGCACATTTTCGCATTGTCGAAACTCGCGCTCGCCAAATTACGAACCTCTATAAAAACCCCACCGCCGCCGAGGTGGGGTCGATCCTCGCGCCGGAGTCGAACCGTCCGTCGACTTTAAGCGAGCTTGCCGTGCACGAAATTACCGAATCGGCCGCAATATAAAGGTACGATGCGGAAGGCACTAAACCCAAACGCGCCACGCGCTTAGCATAGATATGAATTTCATGCTGGCTCTCACAGCGCGATACGAGAAATTCTTTCGCGTCCGGAGTATCGAGGAGATTCGCAAATAGAATATCCTGAAGTCTCCCTCTTTCTCTCTCTCTCTCTCTCTCTCTCTCTCTCTCTCTCTCTCTCTCTCTCTCTCTCTCTCTCTCTCTCTCTCTCTCTCTCTCTCTCTTTCCCTCCCATCCAGCGCGATATCACGCCCTCCCGGGCGAGATGCATCTCCTTATCCTCGGACAAATTCTTTTTACGCTATATTTTTCAATCGTCTCGACGGCGCATCCCCTATTCCTTTCTTTATGCTTTTTGTACAATTTGCTTGCTGCAAGTCGTCTCGCATTTAATGGAATCCTCTGTGTATTTTATCATCGATCGTCAATCTTTTCTCAATGAAATATCGGTACGATGAATATGCACGGAAGAGATTTGTCACGTGTTAATTTTATATACGGAATGAGCATCTCTCGGAAAACACTATCGATCCGAAATAATTAAAACCGACGCGTTTATGACGCGTTTCTTTTTATATATAAATGTCAGCCATTTGTTCGTCAGTCCGGAATGCTCATGAAGATCCAAATAGATCCAATATTTGCGCGCGACGCGGTTTTCGGTACGAGCGTTTCGCTCGTTGATTTAAGAGGCCGGCTAGCAGGCATCTCTCCAAGCAACATAGTCGAGTGATCCAGTGCTCTATTTACGAGCATGTAAAATACTCCTGATCTACCGGGCCATTTAATTTACGTCGGCAGACCGTGTCGCGAATTAACGAGAAATTTTGTCGCGATATGTCTCGGGCAAATCGCACGAGCGACGTGCGTTCGTCGTCGTCGTGATTATTCACTGCCTCGCAGTTCGTCAACCGCAACCATGTGGAAATGAAAATTGCGTTACGCGCGCTTTGAAAAATCCTGTCGGAAAGTTGAAAATCTCGTTATAGGAATATAGGAATCGTTAAAAATTGCCTCAGGTACAAGGAGAGATGTACCATTATTTAATAAAAATCGTTGTCTTCTAAATCCCTCAACATATTTCTACCTTCCGTCATTAGCTACCGCGAGAAAGAAAAATGCGTATCTTTTTGGCGGTGGAAGAACGTTTCTCCCTGGACATCTCGGAGGTATTGAAACTATTGCACGATTCCGTGCTTCGTTATGTCTCGCATCGGTAAAGTATACACCGTCTTGCTGTTCGCTATATACCGAATCTGGTGCATCCAGATTGCATCATCGTTGTGGTATATGGGTCGTTAGTCGATGCGCATAATCTTCGATCGCAATCGCGGCTGTTCGGCCGATTATACCTGGCCCGGCCGGTATATCGATCCCGCCGGTCGATACCGATATCGGATTCGTATCTTAGGATGATCCTTCCCGGGCGGGCAGACGGCTGCGAGATAGAACCGGAGGCACAATTGCGAGCAACCCAGTTTCGGGAATGAATGGCAAATGAGCGCGCCGGAGTTGCTAAGCGAGCCGCGCCGGCAGCCCTCTTAACCCTTTCGCCGCTAAAAACGGCCGTAAACCGCCCGACGGATTATTCCATCTGATTCAAGAAGTTGTGAAAATGACTGTCTGCGGAATTAAAGACCCCGGTAGAAGCCGATCCTAATGGGAGCCTGCGACCGACGAGATCCGCGGGAACGACAATTTATCGCTACGTGAATTTATTGCTACGTAGTAAATTCGAAGGCCAACGATAGAAGGTCCCGTCGATAATTCAAGCATTTACAAAACATACACCCGACACGGTAGTATTCGGTATAAAGATATTTGTCCTTCTTTCTCCTCGCCAAGTCAAACATTAGTCATACTTTCCAAACGATCGTACTGCCGATCGGTATTCATACCGGCAAACGTACGCGCGGCTTTTGTCTCTCGCTTCGACTTGTCGGCGTCGACTCCGCCGTTTGGCGTCGTCTCTCATTCCCCTCGGCTTTTAAACATTATGACGACGTCGCAGCCGCGCTCGTGCTTATCCGATAATCGACGACGCGTCGTGGTGCGACGACTGCGCTCTTCGCTTCTCTCAGGTTTGTCTCGCGCAACGCCGTGAGTCATTCATTAGGTACGACCACCGCACAACGGCGACTCCTCCAAGACTTCTCTCTTACTTTCTGTCTCCTTGTACTCTCCATCTCTCTCCAAGGTCTCGACCGAGCTATCTCGTCGTGTCGCCGACACCGAGTGATGAAACTCGGAATTTAACAAGCGCAGCAATTAAATTAAATACAAGGAGCTCGGTAGAGTGACCCAGATCGTGATTCCTAACTCGGCATTCCCGCTCGCCGATCTAAATCGCGGCCAGCTCGATCGATACGCGACGCGATTCGAGCGTCGTAAAAAGCGATGGCTTATTCCTCGGACACGCGATAAGTATCGCCGTAATATCAACGGAAATGTCAGACCATCTGCCATTTTCTTCCGGAAGATCTGTCACACACAGCGCGTCCATAAATGTTGCTCCCTTTCTAGCCCTCCCCCGCTCCCTACCGCGGCACGCACGCAGATTCGTTATGGCACGATAATGTATTATCTCGGTCATAAGGGCGCTAACTTTACGACACAGCCGTCGCGCATTTTTACCCGTCAACGCAGTAATCGCCTCACTAATTTTTTACGAGTCTTTGCGGGGGAGGAAAGACCGGTTGAAATTATTAAACGACACCTACACGGCGAATCGCACTAATATCGATCAATTCGAACCGCGCTAGGGTTGTCTGTGCGTGTGCACGCGCGCCGTATTGTGGTAATTAGTCGGCGAATGCAATAAATATAACAGAAATACGAGGCAGCTGTGAACGAGGCCGTTGAGGTTTATCGGTTATTGCACCGCGCCGTGCGTTACATCGTAACGCAATTAAAAATAAAAAAAAAAGTATTAATTGAGAGAGCACTTTTTGCCCGAAAGCTCCCGCTCAAGCGCTATTGAGATAATCTGAGTGGGTATTTTGAACGCGCATCGTAAAAAATACGAGTGCGCCGCGCACGTGTTCGACCGCGATAACATTCATTTACTCGAAAATCGCTCGCGCAACTAATACCCGCGCGCGCACGTGCTCTGTTTCAATCGCATAATTGCTAAAACATCAATTGCAGTGAATTTTATCCCGCGGTAAAATCCGCGCAATTAAATTCAGCGTAAATCGATTTTATTGCCGCGGACAATAGATAATCGAATGTACAACCGCCGCGGATGTACTCCACGCTGCACGCACAGGACACGCGAGTGTGACCCCCTCCCCCCCCCAATCCCCGGCTGTGTTCTTATCTATTCGCAAAGATCGCCGCGTGTGTTTGCTTGGAAACGAATGCGCGGTGCGACCGGTGGCGATTCATCGCATAGAAAATCTCGTTGCGCACTCGTTCCACTGCATCGATACGCCGAAATGATTTCCATATTTTCGCACGAACGGTTCATTGTACGTTGAAAACTCTTCCTTTCCCGCTGGCGCGCTCCCCGTCGCGCGCCCCACTCATAAATATGTTTAATCAGAGAAACGTCGAGCGCGTTCCAATGGTTTTTTTACGATATGCTCGCTACCGCAATTTCGTTAATAATAATGAACAAGTACATTTTCGCGGCCAACGATACACGGCCGGCATCCCGAGATTCATACTTTAACCCTTTGAGACATATAGTGGTAAGTATACTTTACCACCTATTTATTCTCACATTTTCATGAAATACAATATTTCATATTTGGAGGATTCTCGTCGGGTTTTTTGTGTTATTTAGCTTCTTATATGATATGATTATAACATATATGAAAGGTTGAAAAGTGTTTTGCATAAGTTGTCCATTTATTATAAATAAACAGAGTGTGAAAAATACATATTTTTACAGAAAAAAATTATTTTCCACGAACTATGAATTTTTTGCTATTAACTATTAACTATTAATTCTTTGCTGAAAATCAAGATTTGGGGGTTTTTTTGGGTCGCTGATTACGAATCTGAGGTCCAAATTCCAAAATTAATTTTCCAAGATGGCGGATCAGAAAATTTTTATACGATTAGCTGAAATTATATTTTGGTTAGCTTTCAATGTCGCTGATTACGAATCACCGATGTCACCGAAATTATCGCGATTTTTCATATTTGTGGCCGCCATTTTGAATGTTAAGAATCTAATAACGGATTTATAATCAGCGACTTCAAAAACCTCACGATATCCATTGTCACCGAAATTATCGCGATTTTTTATTTTTCCATCCGCCATCTTGAATTTCGAAAATCTGATAACGGATTCGTCATCAGCGATCCCAGAAACCCCCGTGTATAAATTTTCATGTGATTCATGGGGAATAGGTTTTTCTGAAAAATACGTGCCCTCAAAGGGTTAACGACCGTTGTTGAGAACGCGCGAGAACAGGCGCCAAGTGTCATCGGGAGAACACTTTGCCGATATCGCGTCGGTGGGTAAGATGACACGCGTGAGACGCGCTAGGCAAAGTAAACGTTGATAACCCTCCTGGAATATCCTGCGTTAAAAATCATGCGATTCGCGGGGAAGGGGGATGGTATGCGGAACAAGTACGGAAATATCGCGTTGCATCGATAGATGCGCGGTGACGTTGCGGTGTAGTCGCGCTGCCGGCGATTCGCTACGAACAACGAGAATTCCGTGGCGCGTTACGTCGCGCTCGATTTTCGGTCTCGCGATCGCGCGCGAAATAGGAAGGAATCCTTAGAATAAAACGGCCGCTCGACGTGTACTAAGTGCGAACCGACGGTCGGGAACGAGCCGCGCCGCGCGTCGTCGCGGCAAACGGCTTCTCGTCGTTGCATTTTTCAAAGAGCGCAAAACGAACTTCACGCCCAAGCTCGCCGTCTAACGTCGACGATATCGGCGGTCTTATCAATAATAAATGTCGCCTTTATTATGCTCGAACGAACGAACGAACGAACGAACGAACGCACGCCTTTGAAGCTATTGAGGCGGTAAGGTCATGAGCGAGCGCGCGGTATAGCGAAGGTCGCCATGCGAAAAAGGCGGAGTGTATCGTTGACTCTTTTTTTTTCCAGATGCGCCATCCGATCCAAATGAAGCCTGCCGACAGCGAGAACCGGAACGGTAAGTGAAGATTTTAATTACTTTTGCGGGACACGCGTCGCGCTTGATTTGCGACGGATAAATCGAGGCTCCAATGTCGCAGAGAAAGAGGCGGGAGAACGTTCGATCCGCGACAATCGGCGGTATCGAATTCGCTTCGAATACTTTTCAGTGAAACACGAGGTACAGCTTTGTCGTCAAAACGACACATCGTGATAATCGAACGAACGAACGAACGTGACAAAATTAATAACCTACATAATCGCGATCTTGCTCGAATAAAGACAAGTTACACGCTAATTATTTCCATCGCGCGGTAAGAGACACGACTTGCCGAGTCTCGACAGAGCGGAGCACGCGACCCAAGTTTGATTGATAGAAAAGAAGGAAACGATTAAGCACCGATCTTGTTC
This sequence comes from Harpegnathos saltator, assembly GCF_003227715.2. NCBI lineage: Eukaryota > Metazoa > Arthropoda > Insecta > Hymenoptera > Formicidae > Harpegnathos > Harpegnathos saltator. The sequence continues at coordinate 1,201,074 of NW_020230012.1, forward strand.
ACCGGCTGCGGAATGTTAGAATGAGAGCTACTGTGTGAATTCCCTCCTTTCGCAACGTATAATAAGATCTCGGAGCTGCGATAGCGGCACTCTTAACGGTCGCTCGATCGTCTTGAAGTTCTGGCTCGATTAAGAACAGAATTCCGAGCAAAATGGCATGACGGTGTAACAACCGAAAGAGACGAGACAACAATACCGTTCGCGATGGTAAGGTTAACTCTCTCCGAGCGTCGCAACCTCGGCGGGGAATGCAGCTCAAAGCACGTTCATTAAGTGCTAATTAATTGGCTGAATTGAGGGGCTTGTCGAGATTGCGTAGTCAAAGAAGACATAATCGAGCTGCGAAGCACCGAGAGCGGTAGGTACGAGGTAGGACGATAAAGGTCGGTCACGAGAGTCGCGAGGATACGCAAATTTCGCCGGCGCGACGCGCGAGACCGACATCCCAGTTACCAGGACGACGAAGGAGCAACCTGCGTACGAATCCTTACGCAACGCGCCTCCGCACCCCGCTTTATCTTTCACGCTGCCTTCGCCTAAGCACTCGCGACTCCCATCGAATCCTCCCTTCGCAAGCGCGCCCGGGCGAATTTAGCAGACACCGCGCGCGCGCGCGCGCGCGGAAGCTTCAGACATTATGCTATAATTATTTAGGTGACTCGTTCCTCTCGATTATCCCACTCGAACTCCTAGCAATATCAAACTTTGAATTGGCTCTTTCAACGGCTCTTCTTCTACAATTTGTAAGATGAACATTTGCTTTCCGAGATACCGTTGGCGAAATTACGTATTACGATATTGTAGTTCTTTGGTTACCGCAGCCTCCTCGGTTCGTTAACACGTTCATTGCCAAACTGAAAATTTGAATTTCGTGTGGTGGCCAAAGTTATTTCCTTTTTTATTTATTTTTAGTCGTTTTTTTTTGCACGATTGAACTGGCATTGAACTGAGTCTTTTCGAGGGTCCTGGTTTGTCACTCATAATAAAAAACAATCGCGTGAACGGCCGTTTGGTGAGGGGCCGCAACACGCGATATCGCGCCAACGGTAATGAACGTGTTAAAAGTATGAAAATGCGATTTTCGGTAGATCACGAAAGGTCACCGTTCCTGCACATGCGTGCGCACGCGCAACGCCACTCGATGAGCGGAAGAAGATTTTACGCCGCATTCTCTAATATCCGTCAAAACAATGCAGAGGCAATCGGACAAGAGTCCGTGTGTAAAAATTCGGCTGCGTCGAAAAGCGTATCGAATGGCACCGCGAAAACCAGCCGCGGCTGGCCGGGGCGGGGGAGAGAGAGTCAACGGACGCGGCAAAACGCGCGATTTTTTTACGGATAACTGCGCCGCGTTAGCAATAAAAATCCAACTACCGGCTGCACGAGGGTGTAACGTAGAGCGTATATAAAACCGAGCACGTCGGTGGGACGACGCAAAACGAATGCTAATGAAATATTAACGACACCCGTCACGTGCTCGCGCTCGGCTGGACCGCGCGACTCCTCTTTCCTCACCCTCTTCCTCCCCCCCCATCTCTCTCTCCCTTTCTCTCTCTGCCTATCTCGCTCGCCGCTCACTCGCTTTCTCCGCTCTTTCCACCCTTTTCCCCCTTTTTATGCCTCTTTCTACCCGTCCCATCTCGATTTGTTCCCTTTTTTATTTCGTACCGCGCGTAAGAATCCCCTGGAGGATGCTCACGCGCCGTGCGGCTCGGTTTTTACCGACGTCGAAGCGCGCGCGGCACAACGCACAGCCGTTTTCGGGTGCCGCCGCACTACGTGCAAATGACGTGCCAAATTGTAATCACGCCAAGATTCAAGCGGCTTTACACCTCGCGTTAAGCGCGCTAACCGAAACCTGATTCTGACACTTTGTTTGTTACGGAAGAAGGCCCGGGGGGAGGGGGGAAGGGGAGAGGCATGGACTCGCACAGTTGCGCGAACAAGATCCCTGGATCAAGTAACCGCGTTACATGGACCAACGCTCGATCCCGTTTAGCGCGGCAGTTAGGTATTAAACAGAAGTTACTTCGTTGGTTAACCATTCAATCGCGACTGCCTCGCGGTTGAACCCGCCTTAATTTTTCAATCGAGTTAACGGGAAGAGAGGCAACTCCACTTCGCGAAGCGGAAGCCAACGCGCGCGGCGAAGAAATCCAATTGCATCGCTGAGCGGAAGAATTCGCAAACGGCGTTTGACGCGCGCTCCTCGGCGGCTCCGCGCCGGGGAAGATTTCTTCCGGCAAAGATCTGGCGGAAACATTGTAAATGAGAGATCTCAAGTCGGACTGACGGCGATTTGACGCGAGAATTTCGGCACCTGCATAACCGACCACGTTGCCTGCGTTCCGACCGATTATTATTAAACTTTTATTCGGAATCCCCAAGCTGTATACACGGGACATAACGGAACAATATAAGTTGCACACACTTGCACAGCACTTGCGGCTGCGATGAATATAAGGATTAAAGCTGCGTATTAAATAAATATGACGCTGAAACATTTACAGCCGCATAATGCTGCGTGGGCAGCGCTTAAAAGTGTAACGCGGCGTAAGGACAGAATGAAAAATTCACCGCGAGCGTACGGTGCATTAATAGCCAGCGTATTAAAACGTCGCAAGCATCTGTGCCTTCCGTTTTTCTCTTTTTTTATTAATTTTTTCCATTTTTTCCACATTTAATCCAGAGTATCTGCGTAATTTGAAGTTAGCGTATTGGTTCAATCGCTCGCCGTGGCCGGACGTGGCGAGAAGCGCGAGCAATTATAATTGTACGACCGCCCCTGTTTCCGCCGGCGAAGCTCGTTCTCGCCGGTAAACTACGTCAGAAATCCCGTCTTATTCGCGGCGCGGGCGAGGCAAGGCGGACGGAACTGGGGTAGAAGTGCATAGCGTCCGGGGTTGTAGATAAAAATGAATAGACACGACGTGGTGTAACCGAAATCGAGATCAGGCTATTCGTAACCGCGCGCACGTGCAATCCGGAAAAGGATTTTTCCATATAGGATGCGGACGTGCGCGCCGCGCGACCGCCATGAATAGTGCCGTTGTGGCTACATGCAAATCCCGGTAAAACGGGAAAATAGTAAACAAGAAGGGAGCGTGCGCTCGCGCCCGCAATCGCTCGCCCGCCTCCCCGCCGCGTCCGCTGTCTTGCGCACCCGCGTTATCCGGTATCCGGTAGAGTATTATAGTTGCTTTTGTCGTTAGGCGAATCTCGTGAACACCGCGCCGCAACTGACATAAGCCGAATTCGGATAAAGCAACTACGAGCTCACGTGCGAGGAGCGCGAGATTAGTCAAACGTGAAACTTACTTACCCCTGGAGATACCCTGTAGACGTAACATTTCGCGCGCGCGTGCAGGTATAATCAGATCTCGTATAATGAAATTGTATCAGCGTGCATCACGCGCGACGAGGATCAACGTTCATCGATCCCCTGATCCTGATCATGATCAAGGGCCGAGGAGTATTCCCGAAATCGGTATTCTTCGATCGGATCCAGGATTCATGATTGATCTACAAGCGGCAAGATCCAGATCCGGATTCGCTCTTCAAGCTACTCATAATCATTTATCGATACGATTCACTCATTCGACCTGTGTCGACGAGAAAGATCGCACGACCGTCGAGAGCTAATCGCGCGAGATTTTCGGACGAATTGATAAAGCAGAAGAAACAGGCTGCTAAGTTTCGTCGAACGAAAACGGTTATTCTTTCTCGGCGGAGGAACTTTCTTCTGCTCAATCGACACGGCCACTCGAGCGGAACATTGTTCCACGAGACAGCGACTTCCAAGCGGGATAATCGAGACGCGAGATCGGACTCTTCTTCATTCGTCGATTCGATCGCTTTGCGCCGCGACGTTTCTCGATTGATCTCGCGATCGAGAGGAACTACTGAATGAAGAGCGGATCTCGCCTCTCTCCCTCCCCCCCCTCTCTCTCTCTCTCTATCCATCTATCTATCTATCTATCTATCCATCTGTATATCTATGTATCTATCTCTCTGTTTCTTTCTCTCTCTCTCTCTCTTTCTCTCTCTCTCTCTCTCTCTCTCTCTCTCTCTCTCTCTCTCGTCCTATAATTACTCCCGTCAATGACGTAGCGACGGGAGGACGGTTTTAGCAACGTTTCTGACGGGATGCACGCCGATGGATCAAGGGACCTCTGTCACGGCGTCGAGCGCGTCAGCCCGACGAAAAGAAGAAGAAGCAGCAGTGAAGAGAATGAAAGCTTTATTTATATCCGTGACATTCTGTTTATTTTGGCTGACAGACCCGGGGCTCGCCCCCGGGCTCTAGCAAGTAACACGGCACGGCAACCCTGATCGCTTCTCCTGCGAGTCCCACCCTGTCCTCGGCTCCGGACATTGTCTCAGCCTGATTACGTCACGCCTTGACGGACGTGAGAGTCCAGACTTAAATTAGTAGTCGATTTCTTCGTGGAAACGATTACCGCGCCTGCACTCCGCGCTGCAGATTATCGTTAAACCATCCGCAACTATCTTCTTTAAACTCCGCCAGACCCTTCTATCTTGAACCCGATACGCGGGCGGATGCGCGTCCTATCTTCGGTTGGCTATATCAGTTGCCGTGAGAGAAATCGTTTCCACGTCTTGTTTCGTCGCAGCGTGCAAAATGCTCCCTTACGAATAATTCGGACGAAGGAACGAAAAGAGAATTCGACAAAAATAATCCGAGTGATTTAATTTTTTCGCGAACGGGCTTCGGAGTTTACCTTTCGGAATTTCTCATCACGACGACGAACACGTGCGCCTCGTATTCTATCTATTTTGAATCTTCCGTGTTTTGACCGACGCTCCTCCGATTATTCTCTCGTAACGATGAGCGCGATTCTGGTTATTATCCGGATAGAATTCGGGCCCGGGCTCTCTTTCATTGACGAGATGATGTACGCGCGCGGCTCGATACGCCGCGGTGGCGCATCGTTGGGGTTTTGTGCGGTTGCTTAATTGGGAAGCCCTTTGATGTTGTTTATTACTTCGTTTCGTGCGATCCGATGCGCGCTCGTCGATAACTCTATTTTTACGCTCGAGCGCGCGAATTGTACACCGCAACTCGCCAGCGAAGTTACATTGAAATCGAAATTCTCCGCGGGTTCCCCGCCGACGACTCGCGTTCTCGCCTGAGAAAATGACAGTCACGCGAGTTACGGCGAGCGCAGACTTGACGCTACGCGCGCGCTAATAAAATTTATGTCATTGTCACACGCATTCAACTCACCGAGCGAGCTTCGTATTATGCACGTGCGCTCACGCTCATTAAACAACATCACGAATTGTTGCGCGATTCGGATTTCCCTGGTGCGCACGCGAGGGAGCCAACTGTTCGTTATGTAATCGAAAATTGTAGGAAACGAGCGCGTCGGTACGCCGCGACCGGACATCGTCGGACGAAGAGACCTCCTCTCCCTCCTCTCCCAGGAGGAGTGCATTTGCAGACGTTGCGTGACGTTGGTGTCTTTCCGAGAGAAGAAGAAAGGAACAAGAGAACCTCACACAGGGAGAGCGCGAGCACCGACGCGACGGAGAGAAACCGGCATCACGCATTAAATTTAAGGGCGACGCGTTCATAATTACGCGCTTCCCTTCGACCGGCCTCGCATCGGTGAACCGTCGTCGCGATGTCCGATCGACCGGCATGGCAGATAAATTATGAGCGAGCGGCCGCGCGGAGAACGTAACTAGTGCATGGACGCGCGAACTCGTTCTCCTGCTAGGAGCGTTCCTGCGGTCGCGAAAAGCAGCGACGCGGAGCCAGCGTTGGCAAAGAGAGCGGTTAGTTTCGCGCGCGCGACGCGACCATCGCGCGCTGTGATAAGCTCTATCTTATCGGGCAGAAGCCCGGTGAGTCAGCGATAGCGATTCGCAAGCTGGACACGTACCTGCCGTAATCGTGCATCGTCTTTCGCCTCGGTCGAATACCTTATCTATTGTTTATTGCGTCCACGCAAAAAGCAACTTCTCCCTCTCCCCCTCCCCTTCCCCCTCCCCCTCCTCCTCCAGCTCAACGTACCACGTATGGCGGAGCGGACACCGCCGGCGCGTTTTGCACTTGCTGCGACGGCGGTTTCTCGATGGCGGAATCGTATTAGCATGCGAAATGCGCGGAGCGCTCGAATGCGCTTCGCTCGTTCGGAAAATTCTCTCCTCGTCGTCGCGCCAGCAAGCACGACGTTTTTATCCCCCCTCCCCCGCCCCTTCCTCCCATCTTCTCACACTCCCGCCCGCATTTCTTTCTTTTTTGTCGTAATTTCACACGCGACGCTCCGCTGGATTATTGTCGAAGTCGGTGTCTTCTCGCCGTCGGTGCGTCATCGTCGATAATTCATGCACTCCGGCTCCGGTAACAAAGTGTTTCGCGCCGATTATCAGCGTAATTTGCGCGATGATTCGGAAAAGATGCCTCACCGCTGATCTACCGCGCTGACCGACCGGTTCCGTCTTGCGTAATCTCTGTATATTTAAACGCGATACGCGGCACTGCGTATCGCGATAATTAAAGCTCGAATTAAGGTCACGTTAGATAACGTTTGGAATTAATTAAAGTAATAGCCGAGCGACACTCATCGCGCGCCTGTCTCTTTAATCCACGTTGAAAAAGAGAGAAAAGAGGGGGGGGGAGGCGGGCGGAAGAGGAAGAAAACGCTAATAACTCTCGGTTGATAATCTCCGGCTATCTTGCCAGCGCGTTTCCTTTATGTTATCTCATGAGACCGTTCACGACGGTGTGGTGCTCTCTTGTATTTACGCCTGAGATAACACGCCCGTTCTAATATCAAATCGTTAACGCGCATTAAAGGAAACACGTTAAGTTTCTTCACACCACCACGTGTACGTGGTGTACAGGGCGTCTGCGTGTTCCGTGCCGCTGAGCACGATTCCTAAGGATTTCTAAACGGAGTGCTCTCCTGGCAACGAGAGAACGAGCGAGCGGGCAAAGCCTTGCCCACTTGGCATCGAGAGAATACCTACTCTACCTCTCTCTTTCTCTCGAAGATGTTCTTAGTATCATCAATATTGCATAGAGGAACAAGCCATATTTCGATCGACGATAATGCTAGCTGGTAGTCTCCTCTCGAATCCGCCCTCTTCGGGACGGCTTGTTTTTCTTCGACGAAAAGCCAGCGGAACGTGCACAGATACCCGGCTATCTTATCGGCGCGTGCCACGTAACCACATAAGCCAGACACGAGCAATATTTTTAAGTCTTTCGAGATAACGCCCTCAGAAGTGCGTACAATGAACGGATTCTCTCGAGAGCGGCTGTTTCTAAACGCGACCGCGTTTCTTCTTTTTCTCTTTCTCTCGCTCTCGCTCTCGCTCTCGCTCTCGAACGCGCGTTCCTGTGCCCGTTCCACGTGGCCCGATAAACATCCGGCGAATCGACGTTTTCATTTGCAAAGGAGCTGTTGTTGTAACGCGCGTCAAAGGAAACCAAGCTGGATGGAGCTTACAACGTGCTTTGTTCCCCGTTGTCGTTGAACGTTCTCACGTTATCGATTCCAGCCGAGCGCGCGACGTCACGGCACTTAAATAGGTTTCGAGTAGCTTCGCGATATAAAAAAACATGCTCGTTAAAAATGTAATACATTTTTGTTCGCCGTATGAGGAGAAAAACACGAGAATAAAAGATAATTTAGCAGTCGGAAGAGAAGTGGAAAGAGAAAATACATTTCTTTCTCGCGCGTTTAAATTGCGGCTTCGAAGAATCGAGGTATCAGTCATAATTAAATGATCGTATCTGCCTGATTACGCAGAATTTAATCCAAACGCGCTAAGCAAATCAAACCCAAGATGACATATCGTGTGTTAATTAAACGTTAATGTTAATGTTGATATTAATATTAATATTATATCGAATGAAACCGTAAATATATGGTGCAGTTTAATATCGATATTGAACGATATGTGATATTTTGTATCCAAGTATGTATAACGAATCTATAATTAAACATTCGCGTAAATGAAAGCGTAAATGTACAATGCAGCTTAATATCAGTCGATATGTGAACTCTCTGATACGCGATATCTCATATCCAAGTATGTAATGAATCTATAATTAAAACATTCGTAAAAATTTAACGAAATCCTATTTCAAGGAAACCGCTTTTACGAATAATTCCCGGCATATGCGCTCCGAGAGAATGTTGTAATAAAAATGGTCCGCGAGTATGCGACACATTTTGCTGAATTTTTATTTTGTTGGAAATGTAAAGACCACTTTTCGACATGCTCGCTCGGCACGTAACTCGTGTAATTTTCTTCTCTTCTGAAAGCAAAACGCGCCAAATTTTACATAGCGGATGTTATTCAGTGAGGCGTAACAAGCTCTCTTGTATTTATATTTATTGTGACGCACGCGACCTTTAAAAAGAATTTCTCTACTTCTCCCGCGTTGTTCAATCGAAATAGCATCGATTTATCAAAATCGTATTATGTTCGCTAAATAATAAGTAAATTATTATTATTCGACCTGGATTTTTATTTTAAAGAAGTTGATGATAGCTTTCGTATTACACTTTTATGTCTTTTTAAAAACGTCGTTATCTTACATATTTTTCAATGTACGGAACATTATGATTTTAGCATTCCAGTTTTCTCCTGTAGAATTTCATGAAAATTAAGTTTCCGTACCGAACATATAATAGCTGACCTGACTCATGAAGAAACTATTGAAAAATTTAATTTCAGTGAATACAGTAAAATTTGAATTTGGCTCGCGCATGAGTCGCCACGTAACGACGAAAAATTACCGCTGCACGAGCACAAAAATCGTGCAAAAAATAGTTCATCCGTAACGAAATAATCTCGTATTGTTCGACCGTTGCCTTTCGAGGTCCGAAAGCGCTTTGCGGAGCACGTCGACCGCTTTGCAGCTCCCTGAACGCTTCGCTAGAGCGGCACGCACTGCGCCCGCTGATCTGACGCTAACAAGACTCTACCTGGATCTTTGAATATGCATAGAGCGAGCGCGCGAAACGCTGAAAAGTAGATCACGAGGATCACCGCGGGTAAATAGAATCCACCTCGATAAGCCGTCGAGCCGCAAGACTTCGAATTCAAGTTTGTCCGCGCACTATCGCATGCTTTGCTCGGTTAGCGGCTGCATATCGAAAGGTTATGTATTTCAGCGCACTCGAGCGCATCATCAAACTTGCAATATTTGATTTCGATGCGCGCTTTATTCCTAACATCGGCTAAAGAGAGAAAGGGGAAAGGGAGGTAGAGAGAGAGAGAGAGAGAGAGAGAGAGAGAGAGAGATCCACTCCGCGTTAGATTCACAACGTTTCATCAGTCGAAACACGTCGTCGCATAGAAACGTGCGTTTAAAATCGCGCGTGTTTCTTCCCACGTAGAGCGCTGCGTTCGCAGCGAGATATCGATTGCTGAAAACGCGTGTCGGCGAACTCACGGACGCGAGGAAATCAGACACGCCGACCTGCCGACCGGCCGATATAATTTCTCATACGCGTGCTAAACTGTAATGATAAATTTAGCGGCTCGTGTCTTTCGAGATAATGCGCTTGGCGGCAATGCGTTTGGCGATGCGAGTGCACATTGGGAACTCGGCTGAATCCGTATAACGGTAATCCAGCCGGCCGATTAAAAGCGGCGGTTGTATGCAGTGGCGTGACCTATTGCGGACCGACAATGCGTGTCTCCGCATTTATGATTCGGATATGCGTTTTGGCATTCGTTCCGCGAACGCGCCCTCGCTCGCTCGTTCGCTCATCGACGTAATAATGACCCGTCGCAACAGCAGAAGCCGCATGAGAAATTGGAGAGAGCGCGAATACAAACGCGAATTCCGTCGTCGCCGATAAAAACGGACCGCGGTTTATCCACGCGACAGTGGTTTTTATTTTTGCGTTGCTTCTGAAGATTGTCCAAGCATACATTATTTTTGCTGCACTCATAGACCGAAGGCGCAACGCGCACGCCGCGGTACACGGGACGCGTAAACGAGGTTTGCGTCTACGAGCGAACAAACGTTCGAACAAACGCCAGACGGAAGTATTGCATTTTCGCGACAGGTATACCAATATCTCCCCCGTGCTGAATCCGGTTGTATGCCTGCGCGAGAGAATCGCGCGTTCGCGTCTCTTAAATCTCGTCACTTTTATCGCTCGCGCATTACGCGCGTAATTACGCATTGCGCCTACATACGACGAACGCAGCTGAGAATGCAGCCGGGAACGCGTGCCTCGCCGCATTTCATTCGAATGCGTTTGGCATTCGCTCGAGACGAAATACCACGAAGCCGCGCGAAGACACTCCTGCCTTATAAGAGCCGGAATCGCGCAATCGCGACGAGGCTACCGACCGACCCGAGGAGAGTTACGTGCGCACGCGGAAATTCGAGGTGCGAGCACCTCGGCGGCTTCCGGTGGAATTCATTCGTCGCGCGCGACTGATTGCCGCGTTTATTTATCTGGATTTATTTATTCGTCGAATTGCCGATAATCGCTCAGTGTTCGCGCTCACGTCATTCTCCAAGAGAGAGAGAGAGAGAGTGAGAGGGGGGGGGAAGAGAGAGGGAGAGAGAGAGAGAGAGGCAACGTCGACGTGAGGAGTTCCGCATTGCGAATATGTGCATTCGCGAAGAGAAAAAAAAAGTGATCCGCGCGTTAGCCGCACAGCATAAGCGACCGCGTAAGAAAAACAGACGCCTTGGGAATAGGGAGAAACTGTGTGCAGGTCGATTGGAAGCGAGCCAAACACTTTTACATATATCACCGCATCTACCAACACCCACTCCCGAGGCTCACGTTATATTACGGTCCACGCGTTTAACGTCCGTCGCATAATAAAATTGTCTCTCTTCGGGACACTAAATATCGCTAACCGCGGGAACCGTGTACGCCGTCCGACGAATGACAAACACGTTGCATGTCGCTAATAAATCACGCTGCATTCCATGGAATTATGAAGACACGCGGCTTCGGCCGCGAATTAATCCCTACGGGAGGAGGGAGAAGGCACGGTGTTCGTTAAGGCGCGAATTGAAGCGGAATTTCCGCGGAAGATTTAGCGAGAACGCTAAATACGGGGGAATAAGTAACAAGCGGCAACGGGGACGGGAAACGGAAAAACAATATTCCATGTCGCGCTCGGATCGCGTCGAAAGAAAAGCTCTCGAGAACGTAGCAAATTATTCCGCGTATGTAAAATCCATTTCGCGTAATAGTCTTGCTCGTGGTATATTAAATGCGCGTAAACCAGCTTTGTTCCTCGTAATCGCTCGGAATCCTCTTCCGGCCAAAGTATTAACCGATTTTATTTGCAACAGCCGACGGATATGCGGATATATTCTCTCGATGACGATCGGCATCGAGTGTGCGCGCATTACATTAACGCAGCGTAATATCCGTATATTTGACGTTGTTACCCGTTTCGATAAATTTGACATTTAATGCGCCGCGATAACACTTCAGATCAATTGGCGCGCGCGCGCGAGATGCGAGATGCAGGAAGTATATAATCGCGCGCGAACCGTTGCGACGGAATTTCGGTCCGGCCCGCGCGTTTATTTCGTGCGCGCCGATACGACGTCAGGCAGAGGGAGCGCGAAAGATAATGCGAATGGCAGGAATATATGAGGCAACGCCGAGCACTCTTGCACTGTTCCCTATCGACGTCTTAGTTTTATATAGCTAGCAAGAACGACGTTATATCCTACCAAGCGTGACAACAGGGTCAGTCTCGAGCATCGAGGCGACATCGTTATACGGTTAACATCTTTGACCTCGGTCTTACGTACGCGTAAGAGGACATCAGCGGGAAAGAAATATAACGTAACGTCTTAAAGAGAATCCACGAGAAGGAGTTTCGTGAGTCTTCTCTTTCCGAGTCTCCATTTGGACGATACACGGTCGATCACAGTTCGAGACGAATTCTGACCAACGACTCTCTCTCTCTCTCTCTCTCTCTCTCTCTCTTCTATACTCGCTGCATTCTCATTCATTCATCGATGCATGCGCATCTGACTTGGTGAATTTTTGCGCTTTTTTGTACGTACGGATCTTTAGATCTCGGAGTTTTCAAGCCTCGATTCGCCCCAGTCTTCTATCGACGACGCAAGAGCTCGTGATCTTTGTCGAGACTATAGAAACACGGTGTGTAATCTATCCTTTAGAATAGCCATCTCAATGCTTCCCTTGAGCTTCCCTTAACGACCTTTCGAAGACCGACGACGACATGAAACTTGCCCGAAGCCGTAATCTTCCTTTATCAAGCAACCGTAAATCCGGGCACGAGATGACGATCTCGATCCCGGGATTTCGTTAACCGATGATAGAGAGAAGAAGAGGGAGGGGGGACAGAGAGAGAGAGAGAGAGAGAGAGAGAGAACCGAGAATGGAGGGACTAATGAAGCAGGTGTTGCCAGGAGGAAATGGCGGCGCGAATAACGCGGCAGGAATCCCGGGTAACCCAACACTCGTCGACGGATCTGTTTATCGCGGCTCAACGACTATGAAACGCTGCCAAGTACAAAGCGTAGAAGGCACTGCATTCGTTACCGTGACGCGTGCTACCGCATGAGGCCGCAGTTGCGGATTACATCACCGGCACCGTCTTACGACTTCTTTGATCCATCGGAAAATCTCTGAGACGCACGTTTAATCGCACGAAGACCGCGCAAAAACGGAATACGCGCGAGTTACGGCATTGCATCCTTGTTGCATAATTCAGACATCTGTATTATCGATCAGGAGAAAAAGTGATGGAAAAATCAATCAGCTGCATTTCCACGTGCGGGGCAATCCGAAAAAGAAAAAACGAAACACTGAAACGACCTTTTGGAACGCCTTTGGGATAATATTTGTATTTGAAGCCTCACCGATCGCCGGACAGATGAAACGCATACGTACTCGCGCATTTCCATTGAGCTGCGGTAAACGCAACGGATCGGGGGGTGTAATTATTAGGGGCCGATATTAGGCGAGAGGATATTATTCGCGGGGAAAGGCTCACACGAACGTGAACTGGTATGGTGATGGAGACGTTTTCGCACGCGCGCGCGCGCGCGCGCACTTGTCGTAATCGCAGGCCAAAGTGATAGCATCCGTTCGACTGTAACGCTTTCCAGTCGGACATGCGGCCTATTTGCAAGAAATTAATCGCCGACATTAATATTCATGTCGACGGCTCCCAATGGTATCGTTTACATCGCGACCGTCATGGAATTGGTTTAATGTGAAACGAGGTAGAAAGTATACATAGGCGTATATTAGATATGGTATTTGCCGTTGCTATTGACTCCGACGTGCGTGTAAACACAAATCGTTGGCATTTTCAGCGGCGACAGCGACGGGGACGGGGCGGCAGGGAGGACGGCGGGATTAGATGCAGCAATTGCATCGGCCAATACCATTTGTGTAAAACGCCGACATTTCGCATCGATTCGCCGTGCCTCGCGATATACGCGCCTATCCACTTTCGCCCGGACATTTGCGGGGCGAAATAAGAAATTCTTATGAATCCGAATACGGAATGCAACGTCAACGACAATTGAACATTTGGCGACTTGAGAATCGCGACGGTGAAACACGATCACGTGTCCACACGTAATGTGGCGAGAGTTTAGGTGTCGCATTTTATGCCAACTTACATGACCCAAAGTAGCGGACAAACGTTTAGCCAGTGTATAATTTTATGATTATACATATATAACGTATATATATATATATATATATGTTATATGTACAATTATATATATTATACGAATATAATTATATGGGTATGTGTATATAGTATATATATAAGTATATAATTTTATACATATATATATGCTATATATTACATACATATAACTTTGTAAAACAAACAGAGGACTGATTTGCGTGCAATCCCATCAGTCCTTTAAACAGTGCAAATGATTAAACTTGGACTTTCTCGCGTCTCTTTGAAACGTTCGGCCACGAAGGAGAATTAATTTCCCGTTTCGCCGAGGTGTGTATGCAAATCAGCGAGCCGTCGAACGATCGTTCGACTTTTCCCGGGGCGTCTCGCGCATATCCGTCCGTCGCAACGACGGCGGCAACGATCGATGGGATCGCAGGAAGTCGGCGTCAGAAATTCAAAGGAGATTTCTCCAAACGTCGACGGGCGCACGCGGCTGCTTGCATACGCGCCGATGCACGCGAGGATTCTCTCATCGATTATGTGCCAGGTTAACGACGACGAGCACGACGACCACGGCGACGATGGTGTATGCGGGCGCGTATAAATAATGCATCATCATGTCGTTCGAGAGGGACAGCTCACAAATATCCATGAAACGTCGATGGCAGCGATGACCTCGTAGCGCTCGTGGATCGCCCGGTAGTTATCGCTCAATGTTCGTCGCTTCTACGGATATTCGGATACGAGGGAATGTGACGAATTCGCTAACCTCGGATCGATGTAAGTCGAGCTCGCATGTGAATAAAGTTAAGATCGCGCGCGATTCTTTTCTTCGGTCCGCGGGCTCAAGATGTGACAGACGAATTCATTATTGAAGCGCCTAGAATATATGGCGGTGGATCGCGCGAGAGTCGTAAGATATTTTCCAAGGGGGTAGCAGAGTAAAAATACATAAAAAACTGTTGCATTGTGATAAATAATATTTCGGAATATCCTCGGAGCAATTAGGTGATATTAGTTATTGAATGTGGCGTACGTTTTTTTTTTTAACGTTTTTGACTTTTAACTTTTTCTGAAGTTGAGAAGAAATTATTTTTTTTTGGATATATAAGAATGAAATGAAAACGAGTTATTTTTATTATTGAATTTGCTTGCGCTATAATGTTTTCGTTAATATCAGCCCAAATGTTAAATTGTTAAAATGTATCGCGGTTGCAGCTTGATTCGCTGACTTTCGATTTTAGCACGGCGCATACGTAAATCCATGGCTAAAAGCGGACGCGTTTCAGCGAGATTTGCACGTGCATTATGCTCGCGAGCCGCCGCAGAAATAGCGCAAATCGAAACTAATTTACGGAATATCGCGGCGCCTAAAAACAAGATTGCCCGTCGTTATTCGATTTATCGGTGTTTTCACATTTCAAACTCACGAACAACGGCGGTGCCTGGCCGCAATGTTTAGCCGATTGTTTATGTTGCACACGCACGCCATGTTTACTTTGTCTGCAAACGACATGGTAATGATGGCGCATATTTGGCACGAACCGACGCGCGCCAATGTCTTAAATTCTCACTGCGCGAAACGAAACGCCAAATTGCACTGAAATGCGGTGCATTAACAATAGATCGGAGGACGTATAAAGGTGAAAATATCGTCGGTGAGATTAAATGATCAGTTAGGAATGACAAAACGACTTGTCGTCAGCTCGCAGAGTTGGCGAATTGTCTTTCTGCGGTTGAATTATTTCCTCGTGTGTCCAAGACATTCCGCAGTTTCCGCAACTCCGAAATGTCATCTCGCGGGATATTTTTCGAATAATATCCGCGACGAGCACGGGGAAGCTATATACGTTTCAAAGCAAGTAATTTATTTTATCCGCACACGTACGCGGCATGCGCCAACGATCCCGGCAAATATTTAGTAAAAGTCGGCCTGCGGGTTTTTGACTTCGGTCGCAAACTCCAAACACGATCCTGCAGCAGCAGCAGCAGGCGGCGGCAAACTATTTCGTTAGCGTGCGAAGCGGGTGGGAATTTAGGTTTTCCGCCGGTTTCGGGAAAAGTTCCGTCGGGCTTCGACGGCGGCGCAACTTCCTCCGACAACAAAGCGACTATCCGGCCGCCACGGGCAACAAATAAATAGCCCGGGGGATTACTCGCGATAATCGACAGCGTCCGTGAGTAATCGAAGTTGGCGACTGTTGGACCGGAGCGTTCTCGCGAACAAGAGTGATTAGACGGCGAGCGGCGACGGCGACGGCGACGGCGACGGCGAAGGCGCAGCACCACGTTCTCCGTGCGCGTCTCATTAGCGCTGTAGCTCGTAAGTGTTTAATGCTGATTAAGGTTTTCCTATGACCAACCGGTTTTCCTCGCGACCGCCACGGAATTCGATTAAAATCATTCGCCTGGACGAATAACGCACATATACGCAGACGTATATTATATAAATTGTTTTCAAACTCGTATCTGTGA
Source organism: Harpegnathos saltator (assembly GCF_003227715.2). Classification (NCBI taxonomy): domain Eukaryota; kingdom Metazoa; phylum Arthropoda; class Insecta; order Hymenoptera; family Formicidae; genus Harpegnathos; species Harpegnathos saltator. The sequence goes on from NW_020230012.1 coordinate 1,217,202, forward strand.
AGAGAACACTTGCTCGAAGACAGAAGTCAGCGTCTTTTCCTCGAGGAAAGGTCTCGGTTAAATGTCTCGGAAGTCTCGATTAAAAAAAATCTACCGGATGAATATTTCGCGACTCGCTCGACACGACGCGCCATTGGCTTTCTCGCGAAGTCACGGCGTGTACCGATTCTCGATCTGATCTCGTTTAGATTATTTGCGACGGGGCGCGTTATCGGCTGATCAGACGATGACCAGATTGTTCCCATCCGGCGCGCCATCACGTCGTTATCGCAGCGGAATTTTTCGGAGACGAGATTACGCGAGAACCCCGAGCGCAGATCGCGCGACTCGATTGGCGGACTGCGACCGATCGGACGTGACTATGAAATGTCACGTCGACGCATCCTCCGAGCAGACGAATTGTCGGCACGTGTCCGCGGCGCGATGTCGCGGCCGTTCTCCGCGACCCCGGTCACGAACTCGTCGTTTTCATCGAGCGAGATTTCGCGCTCCCGCGTCCGGTTGACTCACAATTTCCATCGTTCACACGTACGCGTGGCCGCCTCGCGACAGCGAGTATTGTTTCGCACACGCGCGACCGACCAACCGACCGTTCGCATACGCGAGCCGCGACGTTTGTCCGCCTCGTTGCAATGCATTACGACGGAATGCCGTAAATTTGCGGCCGGCTTCGCCACAGCGGCCAAAACGTACGGCCGTTCGCCGCGGTGGACCAGAGGACGATGTCGAAAGTTGCGTCGTCCAATTTCTCGAGCGAAGAGCGAACATTCGCGTCGCGAATGGTCTCGGGACATGTTTTTAAGTAGCATATTACAGTAACGACAAGTCGGGTGTGTTTGCGCTCATTCAGGCTCGAGTACCGCGACGAATAACTGAGAAGTTTCGGCACACTTATTTTGGTACGCTGAATGCTCGCGTGTTCGCAACGCGACGCGACGCGACTTCGAGTTTCAAGAGGCAGAATAGAAAGGCAAGCCGGCAAACAACTGCAGAATTAGACTGACGCCAATTAAACCTCTTCCCTCTCTCCACGATCCTCCTCATATTCCGCGTAGCTTCGCTCTTCTTGCTCCGAAGCGCTCCGCAGACAGTCACGTGCGCGTCGCACCGCGATCAGCTGGTGGACCTCCACCCATCTCTCGCTCGCGACTCGCAGCGCTCGCGTGCTGCCTGCTCGAGAACGAACGTACGAATGAACAAACGGACGGACGAAACGGTGCGTGAATCGTAACAAACGCAAAGAGGGAAAAAGAATGGAGGAAAAAGGAAGAGAGAGAGAGAGAGAGAGAGAGGGAGAGAGAGAGAGAGGGAGAGAGAGGGAGAGAGAGAGAGAGAGAGAGAGAGAGAGAGAGACCGGATTCGCTGAATCATCATAAACGGATACCAAGCGGAATGGATACAAAGCGGATATCCGCTGTGGGTCCCAAGGAGATTTCGAGTTACCGAGCAAGCTTCGAGTATATCGCAAAGGGCTACTTGACAAAGCACCCATCGAGTGGATACCAAGTCGAATGCAAATGTCACCCGGTCGGAGCAGTGATCCGACTTCTCCGCACCGATGCCGGACCGAGGTGAGGCGACTGCTAAACTGGTACCAAGCAGACTGCTACCAAAGCTAAAGGTCAAACCGGTACCGAGCGGGAATTCGTGCCGAAAGGACACTAAATTGGAACCGGGAGCGGAGTGGTATCGGGACTGGAGTGCTGAAACGAATTCAAAGCTAGAGCTATCGTCAACTGAGCAGCAGACATCGATCGTCAAAGCTGTGCTCGACAAACAGCCCGGTCTTTACCAAACAAACGCGAAATGGCCACCGGGAGCAACTACGGGACAAACATCGGACGACTACGAGTCGTGTACTGAACGGAGTCTCGAAATCGGTTACCGATAGATCACGATTATTCGATCAGCGTCTTCAAGTAAGCTGACTCGGCAGCCGATAGCCCGACGAAGACAGGTGTCGGAGCTCGAGAGCGAAGGAGAGAGATACACGGGAGAGGACAGAAAGAGAGAGGAACTCACAGACACATACATACATACGCAAACGCACGCACACACACACACACACACACACACACACACACACACACACACACACACACACACACACACACACACACACACACACACACACACACACACACACATACACACACTCCAAGCCGGTGCCAGTCGCGTGGGAGGCAGAAAGTGAGAGAGCGACGGAAGGGGCACGGTGACGGAGCGCGAGCGAGCGTAGCCAGGAGGAGGCGGAGTGAGCTAGAATGAAAACACCACGAGGAGCTCCGAGGGGGTGTCCGCGGCGGCGAATAGGTAGTAGGAGTCACGAGTGCACGTTGCGCGTCGTGGAGGCGACTAGAGAGAAAGAGAGAGAGAGAGAGAGAGAGAGAGAGAGAGAGAGAGAGAGAGAGAGAGAGAGAGAGAGAGGTGCGCGGGCGGGTGGCAGACAGCTCGAGGCTCGCCTCGGCGGTCGGGAACGCCGGGTTCTCTCACTTGTTGAGTGCGTCGAGTCGACGAGTCGACGACGAGCAGAGCCAGCGGAGACGACTCTTCGTGGTCTCTCGCTTGTTCAGCGCGTAACAGTGCGTTTCGCCGTGGGCGCGACAATCTTATTACCGGCTCGCCCTCTCTTTCGCGATCTCACGAAGATCGCGGGGGTTGATACACGCGGAGCGAGTCGATAAGGTGACGCTCTCGCGCGAGTGGGGACGGCACGCACGCGGTGCAGCCACGTGTGGCGACGCGCGCGCACGGGAACTACGTTGCCCGTCGATGGAGCCAGCCATGCTCGACGTGACGCGACGCATACGAAACGACATTGTTGCTGTGCACAGTGCGGAATCGCGTCGTTAATAACAAACAGCCGGCAGCCGGAGGAAACCATCGGGAAAGCGGCTTCCGGCGGGAACACCGCCGGCGACTGTTCTCGAGTGTCAAGTGAGAGGGGACTTTCGTTGACGCACCGACTACACGTGGCGAAGGCGTATTCGTCTGGTGATATTGGCAGAATTACACACTGCGCTTACACCGTAGTGATAATCAATCGCGGTAAAAAAGTGCGACGTGAACCCGCAGCCGCGCGCGCTATTACCGCCGCGAGCGAGCGAGCGAGCGAGCGAGCGAGCCTTGACCATCGATCGGACTCTCGAGTCTACGGCTGTGTTGGTTTCCGATCGACGTCACGATTGTCACCTGTGTGCTGTGTCACCGTAATACTCGTATCGCAGTGATCGCTAAGGTGGATAAACCGTGGCGAAGCCGCTTCGGTCAGCGCGTCGCTTCGCCGCGCCGTGTTCGTCCATAGCATTACCATTGTTATCCTCCGATTATTGTTATCGCAATTGCGACCGTATATCGAGCTTGCATAACCGCCGGACGGCAGTCGGTTACATAACGATCCAGCGGTCACCAGTGAGGAGCGGTCGCCGAAGACGGACGCGCGAGGAGGACGAGGAACGAGAGCACGTGGGTGAGCAGGAGTGTCGTCGTCGTCGTCGTCGTCGTCGTCGTCGTCGTCGTCGTCGTCGTCGTCGTCGTTGCAGGACGCAACCTCGGTTTCGCGTCCATGTGCAGCCGAGCGGTTCAGAAGTCGTCGCACTGCTGTTGTCTCGGCGAGACGGCGAACGGTAAAACGCGTCGTGCCGTTCCTCTCGCGTCGTGAAAAACAACCTCGTTACACCGTGTGCTCGTTTTTATCTGCATCATCGGCTTTTCTTCTCGGCGGCGACTTTTTGCCTGTCACGGAGCTGATCACGCGTGTACGAGTGCCGCAGCGCAGGGACGCTCGGTCGCGGCACGCGCGATGCTACACTGACGGTGTACCTGAGCGTGGAGACGCCTGAGGGAAGACGGAGAGAACGGCGACGAAGTGATACATGATGGCGATGAAGAGCCAGAAACACCGGCACAACACCGGTACCAGCATCGGCTCCCCCAAAACTCATTATCCCGCTATCAGCCAAGCTTATTGGGCGCCGCAGCCGCACACCGCGCCTTACTCCATTCCAGGTACCGGCTTATCAGTTCCAGATAACACGTAGATCCGCGCGAACGATTGTCCCTCGGGATTTGTCGCGCGAGTTCATGGGCCATTGCCTCAACGTCGTCGCAGGGTCAAAGGCACCCGCACCCGCACGCGCGTCGTGCATTTTGAACGTTTAACATTTAAAGAGATCGCGCCGGACTTTGCGGTCTGTGATAATACATCAGTCGCGCAATGCTCACGTAGACTGAGAAACGTCAAGATCAACAATTTGACTCAACGAGTCTTGCGGAGATCATTTTTGCGTTGCGATTGCAACAACGGCGAGACGTTTATCTCGCTGCTCGAATTTTTAACATTTGCTCTTGCGCCACACGCTGAGATGAGCGCTTGTGTTTATCATCGGACGATCGAATGATCGTTAGACGCGGGTAGTCTCGTGAACGAAGCTAAATCAATCAGTGAAATGACAAGACGAAAGAGTCATTATGAAGTCTGAACGCACTTCTGTTTTTCACGAACAATGATTCATTCTGTGACTAACTGGTAGGAACGGATGTGTCAGTTTCTGCAACTTTACTACAGGAAGAGAGAAGACGCTCGTTACACTTTTGAAACGAGGTCCAAGTTTTATTTTTTCCTTTTTCAAGATATACGTTTAAGATGATGATGATGATATGATATTATCCCAAAGTTTATCCCAAAGTAAGTTAGGTTATCTACCTTGCCGTTGTTATATATCTGCGTGATGATATTGCAGCGAAGATCGCACTTATAAAATTTCTGCGTTTCTCCCTATCGCGATTGACAATTGATCATTCGAATGCTATACTTATCCGAGAGAAACTTAAATAGGGTCGGTGGACGTGCGCTACTCGGAATCCTAAACATTATTATGATTACATAATTAGAAGGCATGCCAATTATATAAGCATGAGCGGAGCTTTATATGTCTGGGAACGCGCGCCAAGATTGAACGAACGAGTCCACGTGCTCGGAATTTTTTCATGACAGTCGCGTTATCTATAATTTGCACTACGATTTGCGGTCTATGATTATAATTTGTTTTTTAAGCTTTGCTAATTAATGGTTTAGGCTCCCCGTAAAATAAGTGTAGGGTCACGTACGCGCGTGGATTTAATCGGGAGACGAATAAAAAAGCAAAAAGAACAGAGGTCGATGCGTTGATGAAAATCTATTCGACCATATCTTTGTATTTAAATTGTATTTAAATCGTCACCAACACACACGTGCGCTTCTCGAAACGGCCAAGTGTGCGTATTTGTTTTGTAGACGGAAAGTTTTCGAATGCTTACATATGACAGTGGAAAAAAAGATCTCTCGACTCCGTCGATAGGTATCGCTATATCACCTCGACGAGCAACTTTCCGTCCTCGCTACTGATATAGTACGTGTTATCAAGAGTCCGTTCCACATTCCACTATCTAAATTCCGCTATCTAAATTTCAAATAATTTGTAAAGTTTCACTTTCCAAGGTAAATTGTACTATTTCTGCTTAATATACATTTCCCTGAGAATCTCACTCACAGATGAAATTTAACAAAGTCAACGAAACATACAATGCTGGAATAATATCTCCAAAAGTATCTCGCGCGTGTGGTCATTCTCAAAATTGTTTTTCATGAACGGCTTGGAGATAAGCGGCTCTCGAGTGGCTTTTAATCGGAGCCAGCCGAACATTGCGACCTTGCGGCACTTTTATCACGCGATGATTTTTATTAATATTTGAGTAGCTTTTCGTTTATAGATTTCTCCGATAATCCGTGTTTGACATCCGTGTCTCAATATCTTGTTATAAACAATATTTTGTTATAAAATGACAATGATACGGACGCGTTTATAGCATGAGCGACACCTCGCGCACGAAGCTTTTGGATACTTAATGCGACAGGACTTGAGAGCGCGAGCGAGTAGCTCATGAGTGCAATAATCGGCTATCTCTAGCCGCTTCCTTCGTCGATAATAACAATCTGCCGTAAACGACACGACGTCGGCCGCATTCGTGCTCGTACACTAAACGATGCGATCGCGAGGTGGACCGGCCAAAAGGAAATTCATTTATCGATTCGCGAGCGGATAGCAACGGCGGCTCGCAAGGTGACACCGATGCCATTCGAAGTGTTTGTGTGTGTGTGTGTGTGTGTGTGTGACGTTATGAATAGTCAAGAGCGGTTCGCGAACCGTCGAAGAGAATGAATAAGTACGCGCGTACCTGCATAAATATACATGGCCGTGTTGCGTGTGTACCGCTTGAGCCATCACTATTAATAAAATAAAGATATCCCGACTGCGTCGGACGTGTACGTGTCACTGTGCTGCCAGTCAATATCCGCGTCGCTCGAAGTCCGAAGGGATCCTCTTGCACTCTCTCTCTCTCTCTCTCTCTCTCACTCTCTCTCTCTCTCTCTCTCTCTCTCTCTCTCTCTCTCTCTCTCTCTCTCTCTCTCTCTCTCTCTCTCTCTCTCTCTCTCTCTCTCTCTCTCTCTCTCTCTCTCACTTCCTCACATGTCGGCTATTTTCGGCCGATCATATTCCGACGACGTCAATCGTTAACATTTTAACCCGTTTAGTGCCCGCGTCCGTATACCGTAACCGCATAACTTCCGTACCTCTTTTTTACGCAAATTGATTGTTTTATTCATAAACTCCGCGAAAAACAACGAGAGAGAACGATCTTCGTTTTTTCCCTTATTTTCCCCTTTTCGCCTTTGTATCTTCCCTTTCGAATTTGGAGAAGACCGTTCAGTTTTGAAATTTTGAAATATCTCTAGATGGGTAAGCAGAGCACGAAATTGATGTCGAATAACAGCGCGAATGAGCAAAAATGTGAAAGTTGGGTCGAATCGAGGTAATTGACTCGAAAACCGTGAAGGGATCCGTCATTAACAGCTAACTAAGTTGAATCGGGCACTCCGCACGCGGATTAAACGATTCGCTTTGGTCGAATAATAGTTCCGAAGCGCTGCAGAGCATTTCCGGAGCGCGATCGCGGCGTTCTGGAAAATATCAGCGCCATCGATTATTCCATCGATGATGGTGAGTGAAGAGCCACGCGTGATTAAAAAGTCCTACGCACACCTTCGACCGCTTTCGCAAACACGGCGTCGTGGTTGCACGCGGCTACTCAATAGAGAGACGCCCGCAACAATGGCGTGGGTTTGGCGTTTGGCAAGAGCGAAAGTGTGTTTATAACAGTCACATTGCAAAGCAGCTGCGTCGCCGATCGCGTCGCGACTGGGACGAGATTATTCACTCTCGCGGTTTTCGCGCGCATAATGCGATCAGAAGGTCGCGCTCATCAGGCTTGATCGACCGCGTGCACACGCTGCTGCTTACGTTTAACGCGATTATCGAGATAATGTTGGCATATAATATTGGTATTTGGAGCTGTGACAATTAATTAATGCGATACCTCCGGTATAATCCGAGGCACGCAGCGTTTCCGCGGAACGGGTCGCTCGCGACGCGAATTACACGTTTCACCGACGCAGCCGTCGTTGTAAAAATCAACCGCGGCTGTGTGTGTACTTCACGCCGTGTTTGTATGTGCGCGTGTGTGCTTTTTCCGCACCTTAATTGTCCGCGTCCCGCGACGTCCGCGTCCCGACCGAGCCGTGCGCATTTCGAAACCCGGCATCGGTTCGGTTTCAGCGCGAAGATATTGACAAGCGTGCGCGAGAAGTCTGTATGGAGGAAAGCGGATTTAATTGATTGCCGAGGAATTTGTTCTCCGGGGGCGTTTTCCCGGATTACACGCTTTACATCACGCCGTAAATCACGCGTAATGATTTCAGCGAGCCATCGGGCAAACGCGCGACGCGGCGTTTTATCCCCCGCGATTTCCGCTTCTCGCGCGATTCTCAGACACGTGGGCGGCGTTCGCTCGACAATAGATTTCGCGCTTCGAGCAGAAGCGCTTTTACGACTCGTGACTGGCGATGAGGATAATTTACGGTGATTTGTCGACACGTTATTCGTGCGCCATCGTCCAAGGAATTTACGCCGCTTCTACATGCACCGCGATATACGAGCGCTAGAAATGGCACATAAAAGTTTAGTCATACGCCCCCGAATGTCTCTCGCTGCAGCCCGTCATTTTTTCATGCTTCGTTCGACTGGCCCTAAAATTTCCATAGCGAAGCATTCGCTATTATTCCCGATAACGAGATAGTATTTCATCAAAGTGACATGCACGCGTGATAAGAATCATAACCAAGCTAGTTCCTAGTTTCCTTCCGCAAAATGCAAGAATTATACTTGCACGTTGTAACCGAAGAGCATGAGAAACCGATAGCGCTCAGGTTTCGAAAGCCGGGACTGCGAGTGACGAGCCGAGAAACGCGTAACCGTGCGCTTGAAGAATACAATTGCGACTCTCGCGAAGTTACAAAATTATTTGGACGCATTTCCGCCCCGTATCGCGTCGCTCCCCGACGCTCTTGAAAGCAGAGTGAACGGTCACAAGTAGCAAAACGAGCTAGTTCTCTCATGCATGAGACAGCGATGGGAAGTCAAATGCAATTCCGCCATTGACCATCGACCGTTTCGGGGAAGACCCGAGCAGATGTATACATACATATATACTAGTTAGATCGCAGAGCTATTTGTCCGACAACTCCGGCGAATTTGCCTGCGATGCGATGCCGGCTCGATACGGTGGCCGAGCGATTTCTCGCGTGACCTTGCTTATGCACACATCTTGAAATAACCAATTTTATCCGATCATTCTGTATCCATCGTTACGATTTCAAGGGTTCGCATCGACGTAACGAGCCGCGGATTTTTTGCGCACCATTACCATTCACCTTCGGCTTTTTCCTGCTGGAGGAGGTCGCGAGGAGGAAAGAACCGCTCACCGCTACGTGCAGGTATTCTTATCGCGTATCCGTTACGCGTCTGCAAGGCAAAAATATTTAACGCGTCTCGTACAAGGTGCTAATCAAGCATGCGGCGGACGTATCCGTTATCCAAATAAGTTGGTGGCGCGAGGACGTGACTTTGCCAAAGGATCCGGCCACCGCTTCGGCAGCCATACTTTATCCGTCCGCTGTCGCTTCATTATTTTGAGACTCGCGTTATTTCGAATTCTGTTTAACACCCGCGAGAGTTTCTCTGTTGTTTGTAGAGTATCATTTTTCGAAATGTTGCACTAAACGCGAAAATTTCACTACCGCGAGCCGCCTCCGTCACGACTTGGTTCGCGATCCAGGTTTGAAATGATAAAAACAAGAGAGAGAGAGAGAGAGAATAAAGCACGAAGGTGGGTTATTTGAATTTCCAATAAATGGAACCGACATTTTTTTCGCAGGAAAAACAACTGGCTTTGTAACGGATTGATTAACGAGCTTCATTGTACTCCGAGATTTTAGGCGGTGTCATACTTCGACGTAGCTGATATAAAATGGCGAGTTTACCGCGGATAAATCAGTTCTTCCTCGTCAATATCGCGTATACCTATCCTAACGTAAGCGCACTCGTCTCACAATAACAGGCTCCGCGTTGAAAAATGATAGTGTTGTGTACGTCAGTGCAAGCGGTATCGAGTTGCAGTAACGTGAATCTCCTCAACTAATAAAACTCGATATAATAGGCATGAGTGAACTCCATTTACTGTCAGACAAAGTCAGGAAGCAACACTTTGTCGTGATATATATTCGTGAAAGCGCGTCGCGCGCGCGCGCGCGCGTTAAAACGTATGTTAACACGCACGAACATGTCTAATAATAACGGGGCGTCGTCGCCCCGTGTGCGTTTTCGCCGGTGAAGAATTTGCAGCGAATTTCGTCGCGGAATTTCGCCACGATGAAAAAGCGCGACAACACAACTTCCGCCTAAGTTTCCGCGAGCCGCGAGCCGCGGGGTCTTCTTCATCAGGCACAAATTGGAACGCCAGCAATTCGTCGCAGGGCTCGATACACACATCGCAGGGCGCCGAAGTAATCGATAACAGGTGTCGCGGGCGAGGCGGAAAGCGCCGATGAGAATCGCGTGGAATTCCGAGGGAGGTGAATACAATAACGAACACACTTTCAAACATCCTTGACTTCCTTATATGCAGGCACGCGGGAAGTTACGTAATGAAACCCGTCGAGTCACGGCAAAGCGGGTAAGAAGGATACGGCAAGAAAATGAGAGGAAAGACCGCCGTGTACCAGAATCCTTTGTCAGTGCTTCTGCTGCGTCAGATTGTCCCGCGGAATTAGAAATCTTCCTTTGAGGGCTCGTCGTCGGTATTGTCGCTTACTTGAGATCCTTTTAACGAGCCTTTCGTCGGATTGAAACGGAAAATGCGCTCCCAGTTGTACGAAGCGAGATTTGCAAGTTTCGCCAAGTATACGGCGGCGAACGCCTACCAGGATTCTAATAACGGCTTCTCCCCGAATCATTTCCCTTCTTCTCCCCTCTTTTCTTTTCCTTTTTAGTCGATCTTCCCTTCGCGAACGTCTCATCTGAACTCGTCGTTTTTAGTCGTCACGACTTTCGCGTAAGAACAATTCTTTTTCGGCATCTCTGAAGGAGAACAGTGTATTGCGTCTGGAAAAACACGTATTATGACCGACGCGATTTGCATCTGCCTTTGAGTCATATACGATGGATCGACGTACGCTCATTCGAATCTCGTACAGTAGAGAATGTTTTAACTTATCGTGAATGTAATGTATCTACGTTGTTTATTCGAGGCGTACATCGAACACACAGTTCGTTCCTCATATCGTGAGAAATCGGTGAGTCACGTGTGCAACTGATTACATCAGGAATCATTCGACATTCGGTATTTTTGTATTTAAATCACGCGATTGACAGGTGCTGATAAGTTGACCTCTCTGCGAAAAAAAGAAATCAGACCGTCTGTCCGATCGGTGTCGCATATAAATGAATTCCGCTCGGTGTTTTTATTCAATAAACTAACCGACGTTACACAGATCGTTCTTCGGCGAGCCGCGCGACCTTGACTAACTGAGGCGACGCATACGACCGATCGTATCAAAAGAACAATGAATTGCGATATTGTAAACGCGCCATTTTCATGACGCGCGCGATGACGCCGATGACTCGCCTGTGTCTTTTCTTGCAATCGCATCAGCGATGATCAGCTACGAGCAAGAAGATAAGTATAGTCAGGTGACGCGTGTGTTCCGACAGTGTGTGCCTTCGTACATAGGTGTGTGTGTGTGTGTGTGTGTGTGTGTTAATGGGTTACGTAAGCGGGACGAGTCGAGTCGCGGTTGCACGTCGATGCCTGACAAACTGCACGTTTCTCTAATGTACTTGGCTGCATTAGCGAACGACGACGATGGTGGCGGTGGCGATATTTCTTCCGGCGTGACTTCGTTTACAGACCTACTTAACACGTTCGCCACGTTCCGTTCAAGGCGATCGGAAAAGTTGGGGATTAGTCGATTGAGACGTTGGAAGATGCAACACGTCGCGGTGCAAATGCCACCATTATTCGCGGCGGAGTTGCTTGAGCGACCAGGTGTCTACCGCGAACCGCGTTTAACCTTTACTTTTACCGCAACGCTGCCGAATCTGCCGTTGTCGGTTACACTTGAGTACACGTGTAGAAATACACGGGTGAAGCATATTCACGGGTGAGGCATATTCATCAAAATATGTTAATAATTGCAAGATGAGGTAGGTGTCCAGCTTGACAATTTTCGAAAGTGTATCGTGATGCAAAGAAGCGACCGACACTTTTTCGTAACACTTCGTCGTCGCCTCTCGAAATTCTCTCTCACTTCTATTTTCCACTATTTTCCATTATTTAAAAAAAGGTCAATCGCGTACGAACGTTTTTATTTAATCCGCCTATTCCGCCTATTAACGGACGTTAGTCCGTTCGCCGCGTAGAAACGAACGTCGTACGCTACGCTGGCTGGAATGAGCGTACGTTCTTCAACGAAATTCATGTGTAGATGCAGGTGCATCGCTACCGGCTGCAATATTTCTCATGACATAATATGCAACCGTGCGCTTCTTTAGAGATGTTAAAAATTAATTTTCCCGTGCGCGGTAGGGCGAGGCATCGTTTCGTTTCGCATCGTGTCCTCTCCGCGACGGCGCAACGTCGTTTTCTATTCCGCGAAATATAAAGCCCTCGAGCGTTTCTCGCAAAAGTACAACTTTACGAACCCAAGAAAGTTAAGGTATCGCGCGGCGACGCGGGACGACACCGTCGCCGCGTCAGTGTGTCAGTGGACCGACGGCGAAACGACTTTCTTAGCCGACATTTAAACGTAACCGCGAGGTACGGCGCCCTTCGCCGTCACAGTTTCGCGTGTACCTTTTGCGGTCTCTCCGATCTTGTCGTCGTCGTCGTCGTCGTCGTCGTGGTCGCCGGTGATCCACATACGAAGGGACCGGGTGAAAATGACCAAACTGAGCCAAAGTCGCGCGTACGTGGGATTATACGCTCGTCACATTTCGCTAGTTTGTCAAGTTTCGGAGTAATCGACTTCTGAGTAAGGAAGTTTCGAAATGACCATCGCGCGCGCGTTAATCCGTAATATGGCTATACGTGAAAATGTCGTTTCACCGCGACCGACAAAAATACATCGTAGAAATTATGTCACGGATAGATTATGCGCGATTTTACGAGCCACGTCGATCGAAAGCTAGAATTCACAAGGTTGCCGAGTCATGTGCGACGGTACCGCGTCTCTCTCTCTCATTGTCGCGAGTTGCTCGAAATCGCGAACGTCGACGTTTAATGGCAGAATGATCCATAAATTGGAAATCGTTAACCCCGAGGGAGAGTAACCCCGTCGCCGCCTCGCCGGGTCGGACACAAGGGCCACCGGGTCAATGCTGAAGTCGCGCGACGAGCGACTTTGCGGACGTCGCCGACGTTGCGTTCCGCCGAGAAATGAATTGGCAATGGCAAGGGGAAGGCGCTTGCCGTTTCTTCCTCCGCGATTTACATGCGACCTAGTCTCAGCTGATCGGGAAGTGGTCGTTGGCCCCGGCAACACGACTCGTCCCCGCGTCGCGCTTGGCTCGCGCGATAAGCACCATTTCGCGGCTGCACACGGTGTCTCGACTGATGCGAAGTACCTTGCGGCCCGTTTCGCAAAACTTGACAGATTGACGATTATGCGAATGCAGAGAATGCAGAGACAAGCTGTTCTCTCTGCCAAGCTTACTAGCAGGGCAACCTGACGAGCCGGCGAATAATGTCGACATGTAAATCAAGCGCATCCGAACATCGTGTAATATCCGCCGCACGCCACGAATCCCGCACATTTAGCATCGCAAGTTCAATCAATCTGTCATCATTCGAGTCGCGTTATACGGTTGCAACCGTCTCTCAGTCGGTTCATCGTCATGCTTTTATTTCGCGATGTGTCGCGTCGTGTATTTTATAGTTCAGTTGATATCCTCCGATCCTGATACATCGGATTTGCTTGCGGAAAGTTTGCATTCGGAAGCCGCGCTGCTTTTATAAGGAACATGGAAGAAGTCGAGAGTATATTTATTAGATTATTCTTCTCTCGACCTGTACTCGCGGCCGTCGGAACTTGTAGAGTCGCAAAAACCTCGCTAAATATTTAAAAGATCTCTCAGCCGTTCAAATGGTCGCGCGAAGCACAAGGCAACGATCTCGATCGCTCGACGCGGAACAAGTGTTTCACTTGTGACACTTCTCCGCGCATTGACTCGCATGCGCGCGTGTTCCGCTTTCACTCGTATCGCCATTCGTGCGCCGTCCCTGAAAAATCACGTAATTCGTTACGCTCCGCGAATTCCCGCCCGACTCGAACTCGAGTAAATCGCTAAAAAATAGAGCGCTCCGCGCTCTTCCCGCTTTTCCGCTATCACCATTTCGAGCCACCACAAATAGCAACTTTAATTTCCATCCATGCTATTTGCCGACCATTTCGGCTGTGTAATAACTCACTTCGCGTTATCTCTCGCGTAGCGAGCTTGCCTCTTTTTCACCTTGCACTGTGGACTCATTCGATACATGGTATCTTCAGTTTACCCATGATAATTTACAGATTTACTTACTTTACTTATATACACACGTTTGTATATTTTTCATTCACGATGACAACGACAATTATCAAATGAAACATTCGCGTCAAGGCTATCAGACTGCCTATTCAAACTGCCGTGATCTAATTCTGAGATTTATCTGTGCAAAGAATCACCTGCGATATAGACGTGAAATAAAAATCAACCAGGTTTAGCATCAAACGTGCGTAAATACTGTAAGTCTGGCCCGCGTTTTGTCGAAAAGAGTCGCGTGTTTTTCCTCTATATCTTGTTATTTTTTCAATGGCAACCGTCGATGCACTCGCGAGAGAAAATCGCGATGCGGAAGGGCGTAACAGCTGTAACGAAGAAGAGAGGAAAAAAGAGGTGGTTCCCCCGCGGCGGTTGTATGCAACGCTTGTTTTCGTGGTCGGTCAGACTCCAGAAATTTATCAATGGGGACCGTTATTACGTGAAAGAGAAAAAGAGGCACAGACGTCTACGGGCGCGCCGGTAGAAAATGAAGGCTATGACGACAGGTTGATCTCGCGGCTAGAAACTAACGCGCGAAAACCCGCTCCAGTGTCTCTCTCTCTCTCTCTCTCTCTCTCTCTCTACGTTATTTTCCATCGTTAACGATTTATTTATAATTAATGCTAAAGAAACCAAACTAAATATAGCAAACAAGTTTGCACGGACATTATCGAGAAAAATTCGAATCACATATCACAGCCGGTAGGCTGTGGAATTATGATTGCGCTCAATTGATTTCAAACGGACGCGAATTATTCTTCCTCCTCTTCCATAGCAGATACGAAGGAAATCTCACAAATTACTGGGACAGAATATTTCGCTTATTAGGAGAAACTGGTTTTATGCATTCCGAGGTTTTAAACGCGAGGAATAGAGTTTTTTTTTTTTTCACAAAAGATAATTCGTAAATCACAAGTATACCAATTCGATCTTGCACGAGCAGAAATTAAATAATCTGCTGCAGCGTTGTCGTATTATTCTCGTACTCGCGCCCGCGACACAAAATACGGTTTTACACAACGTCGTGCAAGAATACCTCATATTGCATTCGGAATTATATTTATCGCGTTGCATTCGAAGGAGAGGTCGGGTATTTATTACCCTTAAATGGGTCGTCGCTGATAAACGTGCGCTAAATATAGAAATAGTAGTCTCCTACAGCAGCGACATGACTTGCGTCGATCTAACGTGGCGGTTTCTTTGTATATTCGACTGTAAATTACATGATGACACTCGTCTAAATATTTATGTCGCGACGCTTTCTGCGAGAGAATAATTATAAATCGAGCATGTGCTACAAAGTACCCGGTGTATTTTCGATTATCAATTTTATAACATCTACCGTGTAAATGCCAAGTCTAGTAAACATCCCTCCGTCACCGTCACAATTGCGTACACTTTTTACACATTTGCATGTTTCTATTAATACTTGCCATGCCATAATTGTCTTTTTAGCTCTATCGCATCACACGATTTTTCTCCTCTGGTCTAAAGATCTGATTAAATCGAAACATCGAAACGCGATCGCGATTCCTTAGCATTGTAAAAAAGTATGTTGAAGTCAACTTTATTTATTTCTAACTATTCGACTCGTTTCTGCTTAATCTAATTTTACTCAACCTATTTCTACCGCGCGTACAGTACTAAATGCTGCTCTGATTTATTGAGATTATACATCGCGCATATGCAACGTATTATTAACATCTGCCGCTCATTCTTAAAGTTAAACATCCGATATAAAAAGCTGAATATATACGTACTCGTGCACGTATTGTCGTGGACGAGACGGAGCTATAAATATCGGCATCTACGCGAGAGAGAGATAGAGAGAGAGAGAGAGAGAGAGAGAGAGAAAGCGCAGAACATGTTAATTTAAACGATTACGTCAGTTTTCAATCAAATCGACGTTGATCTCGTGTTATCGCCGAAACATTTTTCCCCTTTTTTTCCTCCTTCACGTCCGCTTTCTGCGCCATAATTACGCCGCTGGCACGTACCGACTAATAACTAGAAATTACGCGAGCCTCGCATGGATGTTCATTTGCTCGACCCAATAACGAATGCCCGGCATTTCGACTCGACCGCCGGCGTTTCACGATCACGGTCGCGTGAACGTGGCACAGCGCAGCGCGGCGTGGCGCTCGCTCGTAACGCAGCGGGCAGCGGCAGCACGCGCAAATTGCACAGGCGAGCGCAATTGCTGCCGCGGCGAGCGGCGGCGAAGAGAGAGGGGGAGGGAGGGAGGGAGGGAGGGGGAGAGAGAGAGAGAGAGAGAGAGAGAGCGAGCCCCAGTTACTACCGTTGCCTGACGAAATCGTGACAGCCATGCGATTGAAAAACGGGTGAAGGCTGAATTAACGTCAGGACGTTAATTACGCTCGCATGATCGCGCCGGGGGCAGAAAAAGGATCTTGCGAGGGCGTCTAGGCGCATTAGCATGTCGCCTTCGTAACCGCGAGCGATCCTTCTCTCTTCGCCGCGCTCACAACGTCGCTCGGCCGATGGTAGGAATCGCGATCTCGGCAACGGCTTCGACGACGCGTCAACCTTGAAATTTGAAACGTACGTCAGCACGCGTCGCTCCTTTTCCCTGCGCGTCCTCCTTACCCAGGTCTCTGTAAAATTCCAGGACGCGCGCGCATAGCGAATCGTCGCGCGCCGTTTATGCAACGCGAGAGCTGCATCGTGCTCCTCTGAGACGCGGGGGGCGTTTTCTTTCTCACAAAGAGCCTAGTCTCCACGCGAATCTTTGAGCGGATCGCTCGTTGTACTGTCTCGCGTGGCAGACTGCGCGAAGGCGCAAGTCGCGACGCTCGATAACGATAAATTTCCGGGCCGCCGCGTGCGTTGTGCTAACGACGTCGTTCCGACGATCGACGCGGCGCAGGTGTAATTTCGTAAAGGAAAAAAACAAGGAAAAAAAAACGAAAGAACCGCCGACGAGAAGGAGAGCCAGTGCGCGCGCGCGCGCGCGCACGCGCGAGCGATATATTCCGCAACACGGTCCAGTTAGTTTACATGCCACGCCGAGAATTATGCGTTCCGAAAATAGCCGAGTGCAATAATCGCGAATAGCGTTGTTTCGCCGAAGGTAATTACGTCCGCGCGCCGTCTGGCCGAGCCGCTGCAACGCGCACCAAGTCATTGTGTCTTTTTCGCTCGGCGATGCCGGAATTTCGCGCTGCGGATGCATTCGAGCGCGGCACAAGGCGCACGAGACCACAACGGCGTGTCCTTGAAAACGTACACGTTCGTAACTCTCCGCGTTCTCAACCTGTGCAAAACAACGGCCCGCGGGCGTTTGCGTAACGCTACGTGCAAACACAGGCGCGATCTCGACTGAGGGAATTTCGCGGAATGAATTATAAGAATAGCGCCGTCTCTGAGCACTGAACGCGTCCCTCGGCGCCGAAATGTCAGATGCGACGTTTTATTCGGTAACTTCCGCGATCGACCAGGTCCCGTCGCGAGCACACGTCTTTGAGTAATGACCGTGACTTCACGGAGCTCTCCTGCGCGTCACCCAGAAGAGAAACGCCGCGTGAAAGTATTTTGCGCGCGAACATGTTCCTCCTTCCCTCCTCCGAATCCCTTCCTGCTCCGAGTGCGCTCTACTCCTTTTAGCGGAGCAATAAATATAGGTCGGAAATATTTAGAAGTCAGCAGAGAGATTCCAAGCGCGGGGAAATGTATGCATTTCGGGGGAAATCCGCGACATTTTTCCACAGCGCCGGCATAGCTGACACATTTGAAGTCACGGGGAAATCGTATCCCTTCAAAAGCACGTCGTCGAATTTTAATGATCGCTGCGAGAACGCGAGCCGTGGTGTGTAATGACTGCGGTGTGTAAACGATACTCCAAAGTAATTGTAGTCGTCGCGAATAAAATTGATAGCCCCGTGGTGTCTGTGCCGGTCTCGATGTGAAAATTATAATCACATAGACGAGGGACGACTTTGTGTCACGCGTATCCGCGTGATCCCCGCGGGAATATTTAAGATACTCGCGTTTCATAAATGAACGCGACCGTGGCTGCAGCCGAGCTCTATTTGCTCCAATTTCTGCGCCGACTTTAACGATACACACCTAACGAAAAGCCAGCCGAAAGCCATGGTGGAGATAACAGTTCATTCTCTGACCGAATCTCTCTCCCGCAGCAAACCTGGGAGGTAAAGGAACAAAGACGAAATCTTACAGAAGAATCGTAGCGAAACGACGATCACGAGTGATCTCTCGATTACCTTAACGTCAATTGTCCTGTCATTATAACCGCAACCGTACCGAGAGAAAGCACCGCGTAAAATCGCCCTGACACATCCTAAGTTTCCCATGTCGACCGTGCACGATTCTGTGTACATCGATCTGACGCGATCGCGCAACCAGGTGAACCACGAGAGAGTATCAAGGCAATTCCGGTCGGCGGAATAGCGACATAGGGTGAAGCGAAGTCGTCGTCGTCGTCGTCGTTGACGACGCTAGTCGCGACCACGGGTCTCAGGTACTGCAAAGAAGCGGCGCGCGCGCGCGAAGGGAACTTCAGATCGTATCTGGAGAGAGAACGTTTTCCCTCTGCGAGGCCGGAGATTTCACTCGAAGGAGTCAGGTCGATACCGGCGGAGTCGTTTGATCCGAATCGAGTCGGAGAGTCGAGCTCGCCGGACCCCGACGAGCTTTTCTCTTCTCTCTCTCTCTCTCTCTCTCTCTCTCTCTCTCTCTCTCTCTCTCTCTCTCTCTCTCTCTCTCTCTTCCCCTCTCTCTCTCTTTTTCTCTCATGTATGACGAAGCGAACGGTTCCGTAGAAATCGGCGGCCATCCGGTTGCACAAGACGGGATTGCGATTACCTCCCCAGCTAGATTCTCCGCTGGTTGCTCCACTACCTCCTCCGCATCATGGTACCGTACCACGCGCTCGTGCGCGCGCGCGCGCGCGCGTGTGTGTGTGTGTGTGTGTATATGTGTGCACAGTCGTGTGCCATTGCGCGCTCTTGCGCGGACAGGTACACGTACGAGTGGCGCGTTCGACGCGCGAGGAACGGGCTACCTGTAGCAACCCACTTATCAGAACTCGGCAAGCTGTGCACCGACAACGACGCGTTTAGACTCGGACGCACCGGCCGAGTACCGTTAAGGTCCTAAATTTTCCCGCACGTTCCTAATCCTAAATTTTCGAACGCGCTCGCGGGAATTTGCGACGCGAAGACAGAAAATGACACCGCGACGACCGCGGAGAGACCGAGACGAGTGCGAGACCGAGAGACAGGTAGACGCTCGACTGCGTCGCGAATTAATTTAGAGCTCCGGCGGATTATCTATATAATATCTCAGCAACGATTCGTTGTAAATCAAGCGGAAGGAGAACTATCTCCGAACGAGTTGACCGAGTTTCCCGACTATTTTACGTTTCGCCAAATTCGCTCTCTAGTTCTCGCCCGAGCATCGACTGAGCCGATGTTTTATCGCCACCGTGAGCACGATGAGCGCGCGATATGCTCGTTTTATTTCTCCGTTTTAATTTAACGCGACACGTAATCGCACCGAACGCCTGCTCGCGCCAAGAGTGTCTTAAACATTCTCGCTTCTCAGACTTCTCGACTCTCGACGAACGAACAAACGGACAAACGGACAAACGGACGCAAGCAAATGCAACGCTTCGCACACCTAACGTCGTCGCCAGGCCGTTATCTTCTGACTGCAATGTAGGTGTGCACCACGTCGTCCGTCGCGTCGTTGCGAAAGCAACTTTACGCGACTTATTTTCAACGCGCTCATTTGCGTCGCGCGCGCGCGCGCGTGTGTATGTGTGTGTGTGTGTGCGTTGCTCGGCCGCGTGGAATATTAGCCGCCGTGTCGGCTAGGAATGCTCTGTGAATTCATACGGTACCCGTGTGTCGTTGCGACGCGTTACACTCCGGCTTTATGTAAGAACTTACGTTGCAGCTGTACAAATACAATTTCACGATGTCCCCTCGCGCCGTGTTTCCGTGGTTAATTAACCGCTAGCGCGGGAAGCATTTATTTATTGGGTCGCTGCGATATCAAGTCTCGTGTACGCGCAATTTCACGATATTCCCCTGTGTATCCTATCTTCGAATTACAGAGGACGCTATAAATTTATGCGTCCGCGTCTTTCCAAAGCTCTACCCTCCGACATCACATCGACTGTGCGAGGAAGATGCGAGAGCAGTGCTGTGCAAAAAAGATGCACGTGCAAGAGCAGCACTTTGCTGAATATACCGTGTCCTTTCGGATCATTCGCCTATGCCGTATTCGCATATCAACAAACATTAGCCAACGAAAACACGTTACGAGATCCTATTTGTAGTGAGCCAGGATTAAAAACACGAGTGTACTTGTATGCGTCACGTGTCGCGGTCAAAGTCTCAAAAATTTATAAAACCTGAAACATTATACGACGGCCGGACTTTGTATTCGAGTCGTTTCCTTGATAACTGACTTGAGAACTTTAGATATCTCATCAATTATTAATTGCCACTCAGTGTCGCACGTGGAGTTATTAAGTGAAATGTCCTTAGCTACAGCAGAGACGGCATACTCGAAACAAAAAAATGTTAACACGTTCGCGATTCTCAACGATCGCGCAACTTGCGTACGCTCAGCAATGTGTCGTCGATGTGCCTATTATTGCAGCGAGCGGAGAACGATTACGGTTGAGCGTGCCGAGTAATTACGCGATTATCGGGACTACCGACGATTATCCGGCAATCGAGTCGGCTCAGCTCGCTCCGTTTGCAGTTTCGCCGCGCGACGCGAACGCAGTACGAAACAGCGAACAAGGATTTCGAAGATCGGTCGGTATTCGTCTCGGAAACGTAGGTGATTTCTCGCGCTCGCGCTCTAGCGGGTGTACAATTTCGTTCCCTGCGAAGAACGCGTTGCGGATGACCCGCGTTTTACATATTCATGCGGGGTTTTGCGCGGCAACATGCATATGATAAGTAAACGCGCTCGGGGATTAGTGTCCGCCGTGTCCGTGGGATCTTTCGGACGTGATAACAGTCGAGGGGATATTCTGCTAAAACAATCGCCGCGCTTGTAGTTTAAGCGAAACATCGGGATGTCAGTTCTTCCGAAGAGATGAAAAACCTCGCGCGGAAATAGATTTAAAACGTTCGCGGATCCTAGCTGTTGGTCGTGACGCGTCCATGTTTATCGCGATAATCCTACGGTTACATCCGACGGAAAAACCAGCCTTTGCGAGCAAACACTGTTTTACGTCGATTATACACGCGAGCTTCAGAGGTTTTATGTCAGACATACGTATATGTGACAACTTAATGAACTTATACTAGATATATGCGCGTTTGATATCTCGGATATTCGGATCTTGCATCGAGACAAACTTGTTTGAATAAATAACCGTCTATCAATAGCGACATGTATATCATGAGACTTTCAAACGTCAATATGTGATTAAATTTCCACGTAATCATAACTACCCGATACCCATGTTTTGCATATATATCAAGTAACGAATTAATATTGATTACTACGTAAATCTTTTCTAGGATATGGCGATTGTAGATATATCTGCGTAGATTAAATTCACGAGATTCTAATTTCCGTCTAATCGGCTTATAGTAATCGAGTAGGTGAAAAAAGAAGGATCTGTTTAAAACAATTTATCATTGTTACGTCTAAATGCGTCTCGCTGACGCTAAACTTATAAAGATTGGATAATATTCATAAATGCATAATTAAATTCACGTATTCATAAATCAATGTAATCAAGTTGTAATAAAAAATTTTTCGCAAATATGATATAACAATCATAAACATCATATAAAATCATATATAACATCATATAAACATCACATAAAAATTGTCAAAAACATTATATGAATATATATATATATATATATATATATATATATATATATATATACATATATATATCTGTTTTGCAGAAAATTTTCTGCTCTTTCATTATATAAGACGTCATATTGAAATCATCATACAATAACTCAATAGCACATTCTAGAGTTTAAAATCAAAAGTTTTAATACGAAAATGATAAATAACTATCTTTTTAATTGTAAATAGTTAAGTTTCGTCATTAACC
Source organism: Harpegnathos saltator (assembly GCF_003227715.2). NCBI lineage: Eukaryota > Metazoa > Arthropoda > Insecta > Hymenoptera > Formicidae > Harpegnathos > Harpegnathos saltator. Next base: position 1,239,294 of record NW_020230012.1, read on the forward strand.
AATTTGCAAAAATTAATAAATAATGTGGTCAATAAGAATCAAACGATATCATTAACTAATAATAAATATTGCGATATCAATAGCTGAGTCAAAATTTTAGTTTTATATTAACATACAAATTCTGTCGAACACATGAGATTAGAGGTTATTGCTCTCTTTTGATGCTCCGAAATTATTTAATATTTGTATATTTTATATTTATCTCTGCATTTTATATTTATCTCTACATTTAATTTTTACTCATAATTCTTAACTATCGATAAAATATCCATAATAAATATTAAATAATTTCATGAAGATTAATAGATAATTAAAGTAGACTTTGTATTTTTTGTATTCTCTTTTGTATTCTCTTTATTTATTTTTTATTATTCGATTGGATTTGGAGATTCAAAGGAATGAAAAGGATGGAGTTGTAAGAGCAAAGGTAGCAGTTGTGTATTCTGAAGCATCAATAGAGATTTAAATTTTAATTGAATCAACATTTGCGAATCTTACAGTTCTAAATTATACACGCTCCAGAATGTACTACCAGAATTAAACTGTAGTATTCTTTACCCGGATATTAGATCCGAATACTTAGATTGAACAAACTGTCGATTGTTCGGGCAAATCTCCCTGTTTTACAATATCGATTACTGGCACTCCGGTTAGCTTAAACTTCTGATAATTCAAATTCCGATGATTTTCATTCTTAAATTTCATAATAATAATATTCTTGTTATTAAAATTTTATTGTAAAATATAAAAAAATTATAAAAATTTTGAGATACTGTTTGTTGCGAATAACTCATGAAAAATGTACATAATCTACGAAACATATTAAAATTGATAACTAATATGGTCGACAGTGTGTTAAACGGCAGTTTATATTTGCTCCTATTCTTTTCCTTAAAAATCAGTGCGAGTTACTGTCGTGCATGCACTATATTATGTAATATTTTTTGAGTGCAGAAATTCAGCACTCACCATTTTGTTGTGAAGTATATCGACGTCCAGTCAGGTTTACTCAGGTCCAACCAGGTCCACCTTTCTCCAGATCTGCAATTCCGCAGCGTCCAGTTTGTGTCTCGTAACATTCCACGTTGTGATTGCACTTCCCTATATTTTACCGCGATCGCGACGCGATTAACATTCGTGTTTTAACAGAATTTAATGAATATTTAACGAATCGGTGGTTCTGTTGAAATGTATTTTAATTTATGTCGGAACGAGATTTATAAATTTTGTATTAAGAATGGAGCAATATTTTGACAGATCGATAACAAATTTTCTGTCGAAAGAGGAGGATTTAGACTTCTAGAAACGAAATTAAAATTTACGAATTCGTTATTTATCACGATGCGATAAAGTTTGGTATATTAGACTCACTAGTATCAAAGACACCAGTAAGTCACGTGTAAAAATTATAAACTAAAGATCGCCATATTTTAGGCGAAAATATTTGAAAAACTAATCTCCTGTTTATACGTTTCAAAATACGGACTTCCTGTTCCGACAAAATCATGGCGAAATCATGGAATTCATGTTATTGTGTCATCTTAACACATCCGTAAAGTTACTCGTGCGTAAACAAGTAATAAACACCGTGGATTGAAATACATGAATGAAATAATCGCGACGTAAGACGTAAGAATAGAAAATCGCGAATTAAAAGCTGATGGGAATATCTAATAACGCGAACGAGATAATTGCAAATTGCTCGCGTAATTGCGCAATTCGAATGCGCATTTTGCATTACTCGGAACAATTAGGTAATTGCACTGTATAAAATTTGTTAAACAATTGTATAATCTCAAGCACACCAGTATAATACTTTGAATTAAGAAAAGAAATATTGACACTAAAAAGATTTGACACTTCGAATATGTATAAAATGTTGAAATGGATGTTTGGTATAGAAAAACGATGCCCTATTTGTCCCGAGCAGCATATTTCATACAAAAATCCACTTTGTATGTATAAATGTACAAGGTAAATCGCACTGACTTTATTGGAAGTTTCTACCATTTATGAATCTATCACCTTAAATAATTATCATTCATTTTTTTGACTCACCAAACGTCGCCAGATATCAGGGTCAGCCACATGCTGCTACTCAAATCTGGAATACAGAACGTAATATTGTCGGTTAAATTTAGAGACTTGACTTGGCAAACAAATTCATATATGATTACGAAATTTTGAAAAACAACTTTTTATGCTCGTAAACTGAATCACTCTATGATATACTGCCACACTAGATTTCAATTTTTGACTCAAATAGTTAAGAAGAAGAATAGTATAACGAATACATGTGAATTTACCTTCGAGCCAACCCTGCTTGGCCCGAACCGGATCCTCCGGTACTGCCATCCTCTCATATCGAAATTGCACCTTCCGAAATTGCATCTGTCGCGAGATCGCCAGCGTTGCCTGAAATCAGAGAGATAATTTTCCTGATTGGGTACGATAGCAATAAAATTCCTCGTTTCATTCCTCGTCAGATGAAATAAAAATACGAATAGGAGAATTCGATATCGTATTTGATTTCGTAAAATTAAAAAAATTTAACATGAAAGATACCTTTCCAAATATCGCACTACTGCCGTTGTACGCGATGGTAAACTTTTAATATGATAATCGTAGCGTAGAATACTATAGATTTTTGTTCTACGAAAACTTTTATTAACCAAATAAAATCAGAAATAAAATCCAAATAAAATCAGAAATAACGGACCGTATCGTCTAACGTCTTCACTCAGCCACGTCTGGCATTGTTATGATTTCGTAGCGTGCCTACGAAACATCATCGTGTATAGATCGTGTATAGGTCGCGCAACTGTCACGTAGTTTTTGTGCGTGTTTTGGTCATATTCTTGTACAAGATGTTTGTTTACTTCTGTTCTATTACTTTTTAATTTCTTAATTCTATCTGAATGTCCTATTATATTATATATTCCAATATAGTACAATTATATTACATATGTCCAATTATATTGGATCAATTATATTGACAATATCAGTATAAAAATAATGCAAGAATTATGCATATAGAATGTTTATTGTTCAATTTAATCCCATTATGTGTATTATTTTTGATAGAATCTCATGCATCTACTTTCAGATAAATAAAAATCAGTTTTGCATCAATAACTGTAAATTTAGACGCTATTATTGACTCGGTAAAAAAGTCGACTATGACGAATTAAAGCTATATGCAAGAGCTACATACACGTTCCGCCATGTCGTGAAAGTCGGTAAAAGAAGGCGATGTAGGCCACAAGAAATTATTTTAGGAAAGTACCTGAGAGGGAGAGAGAGAGAGAAAGAGATAGAGGAGCCGTTTCTTTGTTGAGGCCCTTGAAAGTAGTCGATTTCGTATGCGAGGAACGTTTCGGGGATCTGTCAGATAAAAAGGTACGGGCAAATATGCGCACGCTGACGATTTCACGAGTAGAGATATGCTTGGAACAAGCAGCGAGAGACACGAGTCACGCAATATTACAAAATATTACGCAATATGAGACAAGCGAGATGTATAATAACAATGTAACTTGTAATGTGATTTTATTCAACTTTTCGAACATTTAACGCCGCGCGATCATTTTAAATGTAATTTAAATATACAACTCTGATCGTCAAATTTATTTATTTTAAACTTTTATGTAATTTTCGAGCGACAATTACCATGACCCAAATTACATACATAAAAAATGGTTCCCTCTCAAAAATATGTCACCGAGACGCTTTGTCATTTACGCTGAAACAAAAAGGAAAAAAAAACGAGCGGTATATCTTTGAGAAAGAAAATAATGACGAAGGGACAACACAGACCGCGGACGAACCTTACATAGAAAACGTGAAGTCTCTTCCGGCGGGACGTGAAGTAAGAGAATAAGGATAGTGTATATAATGGACGAAGCGTCGAATACAGAAGGCAACCGGAAACAACACGAGGAACCGGACCCCATACAAATGACCAATTAACGTACCCCGTTTATGGGTCTTCGCGACCCACCGGGCATAAATGCGACATCGGCGAACTTCATCCACCATTCGGACGTGTATGAGGTGTCATTCGTATCCTTCGTACGCGTCCTTAACGATGGTGATCCTTGGTGCTCGGTAGATCCACGATTTATGGCACCATTTGTTCCCACCGGCGGTTGTACGATCGCGAGGAAGATATTCGGTGGTCACAAGGATGACAAGGGTTTCCACGAAATGTATGTGGTTGCTGGTAGGGAATTCAGAACGATATTTGCTTCTTTCAGCGAGCGCCGCGAGAAACATTCATTCCGCAGAAATCAGTTTCACTCGCCGGCTCGCGAGATTTTTCTCGGGGAAAGTCTCTTTTCGCGCGCTCTCGAGCTTCCGTATCGACAAACCAGTCGGCTATTTCCCGATTAAATTTTCACGATGAATATGTCACAACGTATGTCGAATTTAGCGGGCAAGGGATCGTCCCCAATCTAAAGCCGCTTTCCGAAACTTTGTTCTATTTTTGGGACGAACAGCTGAAGTGTTGATCAAGATTAAGTTACTTCGCGTGATATTAAATCCGCGCCGCGCGCGCGGAGTAGAATATGAACTTCAGCGAAGTACGGCAAATTGCATATCTTACGCGCGATTGAAGCGAAATCATAATACACTGGTCAGCTCGGCGAGCGAGAACTAGGACAGTTACGCAGGCACGCTCTAAGGCAGTCTCGTTCGTTCGCAGGTGCCTTCGCTAACCGACTCGTTTGTCACTGTCTACATATTAATCATAGCGACGGGGATTGGTTTGTGTTTCGTTGGACCATTGCGTCCGCACAATCGCGTTATGACCGCTGTCTGCGAATGTCATTCCATCAAACACGACGATAATTGTCCCCTTTGTATCCTGTGCGTCGTAAAGCGTTAATTTACCGTCTTATTATTGCAAACGTCAAAGCGCCTCGCTAATCGAAATTCCGAGCTGTCTATAAATCGCCTACCTATTTCTGACGTCATTTCCTGGAAGCTTCGTCGACGACGTACTAATGAACAAACCGTATGATTGTGATCAAACACAAGATGGACACACCTGTCGGTGCATCGCTGCCAGATTGGCGGCGAATTTTATTCAATCCCTAATTTAAGAAATTATTTTTGGACACGTTAGCTTGGAGTCAGCTTTTTAACCAGCTGTCCTTTGATTTCTTACTACCGAGAAATTGGAAAGTTTACAAATTGTCGTCGGACACACTGCGAGCACATTGATTTCGCGGCCTCTCGACGCGCCGATTTGCGCGTTTTTAATCCCACATTCGGGTTGCGCTGGATCCTAATTGAAGTTTCATAGATTTCGTGGTTTCGTGAATAGTTACAATCTCGCGAATCATGCTGTACGAACAGAAAGCAGCGCATGCACCTGACGTGTGTGTATAAACGTGGCAATTAAATTAACAGAATCAATTCCCGCTTCTTAAAAGAAACTCAAGAGCCAAGCGTGACTTAAAAGCCAAAGTGCTAACAGGACGAGAATCTTTTTCAGAGCGAGACTACACGCGGTCGCACGTTACGAATATGCGAACAGCGATGATACGAATCTAATCTTTCCCAATAACCATTCGTGAGTCGGCGGGAAGGGCCAGGATGATTATTAATAATCAGTATTCATAGAGCGGGTAACGATTATGCGACGCGACAAAAATCTTTTTAATTAAAATTCACGTTTCGCAAACTTTTCCGCCGTGCGGATAGCTCCGCTACAGCCTAGTAAAGAGAGCTGCCATAAGAGATAGTTTCGAGATACATTCGCCTCGCGAACATTCGGCCAAGCTTTGCAGTGCGTTCTGAATTTAAATCGGCTGATAATGAAAATTCTCGAAAGACATAGCCTGACAACTACACTTTCTATTTCTGCGTGCTCTCACATTCACCGCGCATTTCCTTCATTTCCTTCGTGCGCCTTCATTCGTGCATAATTATCACAATCTCAATTAAATTAGTTATCTCTTGAGTTCGCGCGTATAATCAGCGTATAAGCTGCGAAAACTCCAAGGAACAAAGTGTGGGAGATGCGTTTGGTGGACTAAATTTGATATACACTTTTGTTCGAAAGTTAAAAAGATAATCAGCGTCTGGAAGAGTCAAGAATCGCTTGACAACTTAGTTTTCACTTTTGCACGGTCCTCGATTTCGAAGTTTCACTCGGGTAATACGGCGACAAGGGGGTAAGGAGAAGGAAGAGGGGAAAGAGATCTTCGACAAACGAGACGAGCGGTCTTAGAGAACGAACTCTGGCGGAAATCAAAGAGCTACGCTTCCGGCGATGCGTATCGAGTAGCGACTCTTTCCCGTGCCGCATCTCAGAAAAGGCGCATCGAAAGACCTTCCAGCGAAATTCCACTGCTGCTGCTGCTGCTGCTGCTGTTCCCTCGCCTGTTCGCATTTGCATGCACGATCTTAATCTCGCACTGGTCTTTTTCTACAGCTTGTAAGAACCGCCGGTTCATTCGCGACATATCTCAGGTGCTTCGCGCCGCTGTGCGCGAGAAAAAGAAGCAAAGTCGAGTCTCTCTCTCTCTCTCTCTCTCTCTCTCTCTCTCTCTCTCTCTCTCTCTCTCTCTCTCTCTCTCTCCCCGCTTCTCTCTCTTCCTCCTTCTTTCTCTCTTTCATCGAACGAGGACGGGAGAGAGAAAAGGGCCGCTAGGGTTGCGTATCGGTCCGGGTCGATTCGAAAGCGCCCGGTCTGGGAATCCGTTGGGAAACTTATCACGTCCGCGAAATGCGATTTAATTGCATGCGTCGTCGTCGTGAATGGACTCGCGAGATGCATAGAAGGAGCTTGAATCGAGCAGAAACGACCGCATTGGTCACCGGCCGGCCGCGAGCGTTTCGTTTGCGGAAGCGTCCGGACACCTGTTTGTATCGTGCAAACGCTTTCTCGCGAACGCGAGGAAACTGCAAATTATCACCTCACTGACCTCGCCTGAGATGCGGCCGAAAATTCATTCTCGCCATGTGAGCTCAGCGAAATACGGCATCAAAATGATTCCGATTATTGACCCTCTGATTTGCATCGCGAGTCGATCGGATTTATTATTTTCCACCGTTCGCCGGACGTTTTCTTATCGTACGTATACCTGTACCTATACAATGTGTGTAAAAGTATCGACACGTCGTAATCGTTGTCTCACTTCACATTTATCAGATTTATTCCGCACGCGAGCGATATGGGCATTTATCATTCCCAAGTTTGCACTGCACGGAACTTTCAGATAAGATGAATTTCGATCAACCGGCCATTGAATAATGCAACAGACAGTTAATCCTTCATACCGGCAAACGTACGCCGTACGTATTCGAAAGCGATGCGGGAGTGTCGTATATCTCTTAGAATTCTAATCGACGATCGGGAGCGATCCGCGAGCCGTCCCGTACCTGTAGGAGAGCGAAAGAGTTCGCGATTTACCGTACGTACACCGGACCGACCTTACGAAGAAGTACGATCGATCGGATCGACGCACGTATTCGAACGACGACATGCCGTAGATGTCCTAACGGAACATTCGGTGCGAGGCAAACATTCCGGCAGGCGCGATCTACATCTCATATCCGACTGCATGATCCGGCGGCGGCGTGACGCCGTTCCTAGTTTGCACGTGAATTACATTACAAATGCAGTTACGTCACTGTCTCTGTGTCGAGGCCTCTTGTTTTATTTCCGCGATTAATGGCACCGTTTCGAAACGTCCAACCGGTAATAAGCCCTGCCGATTTTAACCCGATAGTTGCGGCGCGGAACGGCAAAATAATTCCGCGCCGCGATTAACAATATATATAACACGTGGTGATGATTACGACACGGGTCGGTTCGAGCGTGTTTAATTGAATGATTGATTATCGTTGTAAAAGTGACGATGACGTCATTGTGTCGCGCATTATCATTATTTGCGAGATTATTCTGCGGCCCACGCGAGGCCGCATGCTTTAAAATGCGAAAATATTTATACTACATCTTATCGCGAGAGAAACGGAGAATCTCGTTCTAGCTTTCTTTCACATCATGCGCGTCATGCGATATCCGTGCGATGTGACGATCGCAAAAATATAACAATGATAGCGCACACAAAAATTCCGAGATGTCCTCCGTATCGTTTTAGCGAGCAATTTACAAACGACAGGACAAACTCTTTCCCAGCCAAATCGCCTCCCCTTGATAGCCAGCTTCGTAAATATCCTGCGCGACATTTTCGCGCGAACGGCTGCTCGAAGTCGCTCTTCTCTTCTCTCTCTCTCTCTCTCTCTCTCTCTCTCTCTCTCTCTCTCTCTCTCTCTCTCTCTCTCTCTCTCTCTCTCTCTCTCTCCCCCCTCTCCCTCCCCCCCTCTCTCTCTCTCTCCCCCGATCTATTCCGCCAATAATTCGATTTCACTTCCCGGTCGATCGTGCGTATTACTCTCGCGTGCGAATTAAATCAACGATACCGGAGCGGCCTCTTCGTCCGACTTCCTTATTTCCCCGGTCGACCGCGACTCCACCTCCCGATCGATCCCCGAATACTCGATACGTTGGCCTTCGCACGGATGCGCGGTTAATACTCGTCCCTTTCGGTTTGCAACGGACGGAAAATTTCGGTCCGTCCGAGAGGACGAAGGAAGAGAAGGGGGACGGGGAAACCAGCACCTTCGGTATTTAATAAACATTCCGCGAAGGCCGCAGTTTCGCTGGAACGCCAGTGGGGGGAGGAAGGAGGGAGAATTTGTCTTCCGTTCCCTTCCGCGCGTGGTCCCTCCGCTTCTTCCCTCCTCCGCCGGCCCGCCGGTTGCCTTTTTACACCGTATTTTCCTCACGAAGGGATAGAGGCGCGCGGGTTTAAAATTTTCATTCGATTTCCGCGGGAAATCCGATCCGTCGCCGGTAACCGCGGCTATCCGGTCCGCCGCCGCTAGGGGCTGCGAAATTAATTAAATCGTTAACTGCAGACGAGTTTGCCGTGACCCAGGCCGATATATCCGGCGCCCTTTCCGTCCACGCCGTTCCTATCCGCGGCGCGGATCAACCTCTGGTTGTGGACCTCCCTTGATCCTCGTGCCTCGGTGTGTTTTTTTCCCTTTTTCCTTTTTTTTCGGGAACATTTTGGCCGTACGCGAACCCTTGAATACGACTCGTTAAATGCAAAGGGTTGCAAACGCAAAGGGTTACATTGCTGTCACAGGAGGTTTTCACCCGGTTGAGTTGGATTGGTATAGGAAAGCAAATTCCCCGAGCAGAGTCACGTTTCGGGATTTACGACCGCGCGGAAATCGACGTCAGTGCAACCGTGACGTGGAATAATGCGAAAACCGTCGAGAATTGAAGTGTATATAATAATAATAAGCGATACCGATTAATCTTTTCTTGAGTCGTGAGATGAGAATAAGCATACAGATATGCTTAATCATTATGCACTCTAATATGTGAAACGTGAGTGACACTTCCGCGAGACCCGAATTGAAATTTTGCTTCTATATTAATCCTGGAAATCTTATCATATCTTAAGGACAATTCAATTGTATTGAAATACAATATTTTACAAGTTATTATCTTTGATTTTATACAAACAGTTATTTATTGCCATTTTGCTCATGGTAAGTTTAAAAAAAGATACTTTCCAGAATTATTTATTATTCGATTATTTCAATATTTCACTTGGGTTCATTTTTCTTATTGTATGAAATAATGTGATAAGAATAAGTACAGATTGCTAAATAAAAGATTAAAAAGAAGATGCTAAATAGAAGATTAAAAAGTTGATAATTAGTTGTCGAATGATGAATACCGACCTAAATTCCGACTGGAGTATTTCTTTATTGTCCGTAAATTCGTTAAACATTTCTTAAACTTGGGAATCACCTGTATGATTTTTTAAATTGTACTGTATGATTTTACATACCTGAAAATATATGTCTGTCTATTTCCTCCTTTCAACTTCCTGGTTCCCGGTTGCTCCATGGTGGCACTTCGAATATTCACTTGCATTGACACTGCCACTGACACTGACTCGCGTGGATACGACGATTTGATCTGAAAAAAAAACGCATGATTTATTATATTATATATTTCAAGAGTCGACGAAATATATTTTAATCATCCGACGGAAATGATAACTAATCTATACACATGCTCCGCGTGTCGCTCGTCATCGCAGGACACAATAGAAACATTCAGCATTGAGTAATATTTATTGCATTACATATAGGACAACAGCCTATTTGACGGCCTATTGTGGACTTGATGCGAAACTAAAATTTTCCGTTGCGTATGATGTTATATTTTGGCGAATCCAATCCATTTTGCTCATATTTCTTCGAGAAAGCATATTATGTACGTAGTTATCACACCCGCATTTCACGATTACATTTCGGAGAAATATGCGTCGTTGGTATCATCGTTTACTATATTTTGTTACAAAGCGAGCGCTACAAGATGCAATATCGCGGTATCGTTTATCAGATTCACATGCTATAATTATTTATACGTAAAGCATCGTGATGATTTCCAGAAACACGATCACACGCGCGCACCGTATGAATTCGATATCGACTTCTATGGATGCGCGCGCTATAAATCGACGTATGCTCAATTTCAATTCGCGCTACTATGGCTGCGTGCATCGCGAAATGGAGCGTCGTGTTCCTTTGATATCGCGCGAATTGGATTGCAACATTTGACAGCGAGCCACAATTTTCGCATATTAACGCCCGTCGCGTGTTTAGCCGCGGCTATCTCTTGTCGACCGCTCGCATTTGCGCAGCTCAGTATTAATGCATTAGCTCGCGTTACTAATGCTCTAAAATATTAATTAATATAACGCTATCAAATATCTAATACTTCTGACCCAATTCGCGCACACACGCGCATCATAGTTGCGCACAAAAGCGGTAGCCGCGGATGCAGGTATAATCTCCAAACCATGCGCCGATATCCACTCTTGCGGCGCATCTCTCTCGTACGTTATAATCTAAATTGGAAAAACAAAGCTTTGCTTTTCCGTGTTGATTTTACAAGTATTTCAATAAATGTCGCTCCACCGATCCCCGTTTGTGTTTGCGCAATATCGTTACTGAAAACGCATAACTCCGTTAATTCCGAGTTTCGATGACGACGAGCCGTCGAGTCAAACGAGACGCGGAAACTCGGTACCGCGCGTGACTCAATTTTGCATCAAAGCGATCAAAGTGCAGCGAGATCTAAAGCATGTAAATGTGTGTTCGGCGACACGATCAGATCTTTCATTTTTCTCTCCTTCGATTGACGGATCCTCTCGACGTGCTGCGCGGACGGAACAACCGCGCGGCACTCCGGGAACTCAACTCCGAGAAGCACCGAGTCGACGACGCGGACGAGAGGAACCGAGGACGGTACGTCTCGCAGAGATACATCCGGCTATTTCGCTCGGCCTATCCCCCGCAACGCCGAATTTACATAAGCTGCCTTTCTCCGGGAGGGAGCTTTTCTCCCGGTCCTAAACAAATATTGACCGGGTCGTCTCCTCGACTGGTCGTCGGTACGCGCTCGTCAAATGGCCCATAACTGACCACCCCGCGCATTATCCATAAACGCTTATTAAACGGTGAGCGAGATGGGAAATCATGATGTCACCCGTGACTTCGCCGAGAGGCGGCGACGTGAGTCAAAGTCTAAGAACAACGTCACGCCCGCGCCGTATCGGAGGAGTTTTAACAGTCGCGCAATCTTCGATTTCAATTCAATACCGCCGTTGGTTTTCACGAGTATCGGATAACGATCGTGTCTGACGCGACCTTAAACAGCGAAGCATTACTCCTTCCTGGTCGTAATAATAAGGAAATAGTTTGCATCGCGCGGAACGCCCGCCGAAAGGATATTCTGTTATTTCCTCGTATTCGGTAATTCCATTCACTCGCCAATGTAAAGTCCATCACCACGTACGTAGCATGTTTAAAAGGCCAAATATTACCCGTGCGCTAACTAATGGCACTCGACCGTCGCGGACAGTCGAGCGGTTAACATGTAAACTTAGAATCCAATTAGAATTTAAGCTCTAAAGTAAGAATCCAATTAGCAGAGCCTACGTATCGCCGCAACCGGAATTATCCACGGCGAAAAAGGTGGAAGCGTATAAAAGTCAACACAGAGAGACCAGCCTTAAAAAAAAAGACCTACTGGCTTATAAGATGCGCGATAAAAATGAACAATGCGTCCGATTCATCCGCCGCGTGGCTGAACGTAGAGCGGTGGTATATGTCCTTGCTAATGACAGTTAAATATAGCTGTGTAAGCCGGTATCCCGACTGTACGATTAGTCAGTCGGTCAGACACGTCCCTGACGCGTAGTCATACGTGAAGAAGAAGAATTGCATATTATCTTTAAGGCGATCGTTACGCGGCTATTTTTGTGCTATTATTATCTACGCCATCGGGATCGCGCGCACGTGCGCAAACACGTTGCAAAACGAATTGTGTGCGTCTCGCCGCCTCGTATCATGACGCGATATACTTGCGCAATGATCGTTAGAGAAAGTTTTATGTTCCATTGTTACAGAACGCAAGCTGTTCGTCGGCATGCTGTCGAAGAAGTTCACGGAGAACGATGTCAGGAACATGTTCAGCGTCTACGGGATGATCGAGGAATGCTCGGTGCTGAGGGACAGCACCGGGAAGAGCAAAGCCTGTGCCTTCGTTACCTTCGCTAGTAAGCAGTATGCGATCAACGCCATCAAAGCTCTGCATCATTCCCAGACAATGGAGGTTGGTGTCATCGTGAAATAACGTCATGGCAGCGCGAAACTCGTCACTTTTCGCTTCTCGCAACCTTGATCGTTATTCAACAATCTCTACCTGTCTCTGTGTTCGTCGCGTTCTCTCTCTCTCCCTCTCCCTCTCTCTCTCTCTCTCTCCTCTCTCTCTCTCTCTCTCCCCCCTCCCTCTCTCTCTCTCTCTCTCTCTCTCTCTCTCTCTCATGATCGACTCGACGCGATCCGCGTTTTTCCTGTTGGTCGTTTTACGCAACAACTGCACGATCTTGGCAGAATCCCGGTAAAATTGCGGCGATGATGGACGCTTGAATGAAAATGCGCAATCTGTTCTCGCGGTAATGTTCCGGAGGAAAGACTGGGCCGCGAGGGCCGGTCGTTCGATCATTCGGACGGAGTAAACGGTGTCGTAAAGAGATTAAGAGATGACGGCACAAAGCGGGTCGTTGAGTCTTTGCGGTTAGTTTCTTTTCGTAGCGATTCAAGCGCGAGCCGTCGGACGTATTGGCTCGATGCCACTGTCACCCGACGAAACATCCGTGTGCATCCACAACCCGGCTAGTCACCTCGGTGAAATACCGATTTAACCCGGGGTAACTAAAACCGAGCGAGTGAAGATGGCCGAACTGGCCGACACCTTGGCGATTCGAAGCTCGCCAGGACTTTTCCGTCTCTCCGTCTCTCATCGGCCAAGTCTACTCGGCCGCTTCCTAAGCTTCCTAAGCTCCCGCGAACTCTAGAATAGAAGTTGCCGCGTTTTTCTGTAAGCTGTTTGAGCGAAGAAGCGTGCGATATATTGGGGTATTAAACTTAATTTTAAAGGAAAACATTTTTTTTGTGAAAATGAACGTTTATTTCGAAACAAAGTGACAAATACATGTTATTCAAAGTATTGTCCATCGTTAGCTACAACTTTTTCCCATCTTTCCAGCAAAAGGCGGATTCCTCGGCGAAAGAGCGACTCGTCTTTTGCGGTTATCCATGAATCGAGCCATTTTTTTATATCTTCCAAAGAACTGAAGTGCTGGGCAGAAAGGTGATTCCGCATGGATCGAAACAAGTGGAAGTCAGAAGGAGCAATGTCTGGTGAATACGGCGGTGGGTGGGATAAAACATCCCATCCAAGCAGCTCTAGCGTTTCCTTCACCGGTTTAGCGACATGTGGCCGAGCGTTGTCATACTGGAAAATCGTATGGCACCCAATTTCCTTGCTTTTGAACCCCATTCTCATCGACTTCAAACGTTTAGAGACGGCCATCTTGGTTACATTTAATGCTTCTGCCAATTCTTCAAGCGTTTGCCATTGATCTTCGTCCAGCAATGCCTTCAACTCTTCGGCCCATATTCAAAACGCGCTAACATATACGCTGACATATAGGCTTCTAAATACGCGAGATGTAGGTGCGCTTGTTAGCGCTCGTATGCAGAACGCAAGAACAGAGCACTATTACCTAAAGACGCAATGACGACCAATAAGAGTGCTCGTTTCCGAGCAGTATGTAGCTATTGGTTCTTTTCATATCGCGTAATGTGGATGTAGCAAGAGTACGAGACGCGCGTCATCCAGCGATGTTCAAATGTCTGTTGACGATTTTTGCGAAGTGGAGTGCTCTGATATATTGTCAAATTGTGTATAGTAAGTTTATTTATTATATTAATTTACATTTCATTCTTATAATTTTGTTACATTGCTTATTTATTATTCATTGCTTGCTCTTAACAACGGATAATTTTAATAAATATACATGTTCGTATCTTTATAGATGAGTGACAAGAGAAGGGAAAATTTTTCTGCCGAAGAAAATAAAACAATAATTGATTTAAATTATTATTATTATTTAAATTATTATTATTATTTCTTTAAATGTGACAGGAGCTGTTAGTGCGCTTATACATGGCCCTGACCACTTTTATCGCGCGCTGCTAAGATATCGATATGTTAGCGCGCTGTTACGACTTATTCGTGGTTCTGAATAGGGATTTTGCTCTACAAACACGCGTGATTATCGATATGTCCTAACAAAACGCTGCTATCATCGCGTTGAGAATATGCGCGCTAATAAGAGCGCTAACATCTCGACTTGTTAGCGCGCTAATATCTTTGTTAGTTCTGAATATGGGCCTTCGTCCTTAAACTTTTTCGGTTGTCCAAGGCGTTCCTTATCTTCCAAATCAAAATCTCCACTTTTGAATCGTCTAAACCAGTACTCGCAAGTTGAGATCGATGGAGCATAATCCCCATAAGCTTCGGACAGCAAACGAAGACTTTCAGCTGCCGATTTTTTTCAAATGAAAACAAAAAAGTAACGCTTCCCGCAAATTGCGTTCCGTTGGCACAAAACTCGACACATATTGAATGCGCTAAAAAAATATGTTATTTTTACACTTGGACCAAATGAAATATACTGATTCTTAAAGCCTAATGACAGGGCTTTCATGTGAAGTTGGCTTCAGTATGGCAGTATGGCCGACGCCGTTAAGTGCTCATTGCGCCATCTCTTGTAAATCCTTTAAAATTAAATTTAATACCCAATATATCGTCTCTCCTATGAGTGAGAAGTAAATTGTTCCCTCGGCGCGATCGTGTTTCATCAAAATATCGTCTCTCTCTCTCTCTCTGCCCCTCCCCCCTTTCACTCTCTCACTAACTTCATTTCTCGCAGAAGCATATTGCTATTGTGTACGTATCAATCGTGGAGCTGTTTTCTTGACCTGGTCGAATAAGATGTCACGTAACACAATGATCTGCATCATCAACTACCTCGCGAAACGTAGCCGGTGTTTCCGCCTTGATGACGGTGCGCCTATGCGTCGTACTATTTCGAATAGCGAAGGCGAACCGTGCCAAGGCATGCGGGCACGAGGGCAATTCCACTTTAATATCGCGAATATTTCCGGCCGCAGGTTCCTCGAACTTCGCTCGCTCGTCGTCGCTACCGGCACGCCGATTTCGCGTCTACGATTGCACGCGCATTGTGTACGGTGCATCGACCTCGCGATACTCGCGTGCACCCGGTGGTCCCGCGGCCGAACGAGAGTATCTCTTTCCCCGAATGTAACGCCTGATCGCCGGCGAATCCGTTCTCACGCCAATGCTGAACTTGGACTTGAACCAATAATCACATCGTACGAAGGGGCACGGGGTTTAGGCGCGAAAAGACGCTCCGAAAGAACGCGGGATATGGAAACGGAAATTCGAAGCTAAGCACGAGACGTATCGAAGCGTGTGGCGCGGAGCTCCATCTTGGAAAATTGGTATTGACGAAGCGAGAGACGTGATTGTCTCGACCGATACGTATCGCCGCGATATATACGCGAATGCCGTCATCGAAGAATGTCGATAGACGGGTCGAGATACGGGTCTCCCTTGGAATTAGAACAGTCAATGTCGCCTGCGGTTCGCAGGCAGCAGGAGAGAAATGTTGTGTACATTATGTCTCTCTCTCTCTCTCTCTCTCTCTCTCTCTCTCTCTCTCTCTCTTTCTCTCTCTCTCTCTCTCTCTCCCTCCCTCCCTCGCTCTTTTACCGCGACTCCAAACCGCAGCATGATCATTAGTTGCTCCAGTTTCGAGGCACTCGGCTGTGCCGACGCGGGCAAAACTGATTCCTATCGGGATCCTGATCGGATTAATATCGACTTTACGTCGGGACTTTAGGATCGACTTTCCCTTCGTTACGGTTCGCGTCTCCTTTACGACCACGCAGCGTCAACGCGTCGTATAATTTTCAGGGTTGCTCGTCGCCGTTAGTCGTGAAATTCGCCGATACGCAAAAGGAGAAGGATCAGAAGAGGATGCAGCAACTCCAGTCGAATCTTTGGAACATCGCGGGAGTCAACATCACGCCGCATTACCTGACCGTACGTATGCTTAATATTTTACAATGAAAGCTCTTTGGCCGGGGTATCAAAGATTCCATTTGCATCGAGAACGAGACGCTCTTTATGGCTCTATCGTTTGAGCGCCTTACACCCGTATGCATTATCCAGCCTTTGAGACTTTCTATACGGCGACCACAATTTTGTTATGCAAAATATACGTAAAAAGAAAAGAAATGAAGAGGCTAGGACCTTTTTAAAGACCACCACCTCTTTGTTCTGTGAGTTTAACGTCCAATATACGATTACGCCTGCTTCTATTTTCCTTCAAATGTCTCATGAACCTCTCGCGTAAAACTCCACGAGCATTTTCATATGATAAATTTTTCCGTAACGATAATAAACGAGAAGTAACTCAGTCGACACGAACGAATATCGAACATTTTTACTATAATAACAACAATCCCGGACTCAAAAAGAATTATTTAAAAATCACAGACTTCTAAACAAAGTTCTAGTAAGTAGAACACGGTGCTTTCGGAAATCCGACGGAAAGTCAGGTAATGGATACGAGAATACGGAAAATTCGAGATATAAAAAGTTCTGAGTGTAAAAGGAATTATATACCTAAAAATCATAGACCTCTCGCAGTGAGAGAAATTAGAATGAGGTTGTTTCCGGGCGTAAATTGCAAAAATCGCCGCGGTACCGCGGAAAATATCAGTTGCTAAAACTAAATATTACGACGCTACGATCAATCACGATTGACGAGGCTTCGCGTTTATGCTTGCAGAACGACACGCATACTCTGGCGCCTGCGTCGCTGCAGCTGTTGCAGCAGTTGCAGGCGACGACAAGCGCCGCGACTCCGGTTGCCGCGAACACGGCGGGGGCGAACGCATTGTCGAATGTGCAGCATCAGTTGCTGCTGCAACAACACCTTGGCCTTGGTGCGGCAACACCTGCTCACGCTGCACCCCCTGCCGTGCCGAGCCCGCCGGAAATCAACCCCGCGAATCTACAGAGTTTGGCCACCCTCGCATCCCTCAGCAATACCGCTGGTGAGTATGGTTAGTGTCGATTGCTTGCACATACTTTTACTTTCACGCATGTTTACTCTGCCCCGCGCGCTCCTCGACTATGATTTATATTTCATTAGCAGGCATCAGAGCGAAGCTGGAGTTTTTTTGCACAATGTGGTATGACCGATATTTTCTCGAGGAACCCGACAGGCTATGTCTACCTGTTACGCTTATATCGAACTGCTTCAATTTCAAATATCTCATTACTTGCTCGATTATATTTCTCTGAACGTATTATTAATGTGCAGTACATGTACATGTACATATACATGTACTGAGAATCGTGAGAGGTTTCCTCGAGTGAGGTTTCCTTCCTATATTTTTCCTATATTTTCCTTTCCCATGTTTTTATGACGGGTTTAATGATTTGTATCTCGCTTTTCCTACAAACGTATTTTTATAGATTTCTGACTTGATCAATTGCTCATAGTCTTACGCGTATAAGACATTCACGAGACTCATGTTATTCACATCCGCTTCGTGCAATTACCTTCCGCATTGTTATTATGGAATCATGTTCATCATTATCGTATCGTAACAACCGGTTACGAAAGCCTTAACTTTATTCATATTGCACAAACACGCACGTTCAACTTCGCGACACCTTTTTGTGCAAGAATTCTCCGCATACTTACAGAATCTTTATTTTCGTTTAGTAAAAACGTAAATCTTGCAAACTAGTTTAAATATACAATTTCGCTCGGGAGACGATCTACTTTTGTTCCGAAATATGTCAGCCGTGTCGCCACCATTCCAACACAAAGCACCGGGTAAAATTCGATCGATCTGATTTTATCAGGCGGAATATGATTTCAATCCGTTTCTTCGTCAAAATTACTCGTTCGATGCATTCGTATCGGTGTCAGAATAAATTATATTATTTCGCGTTTTGCATTCTCCAACTTTCGCCGCTCGCTGCGAGCGCGTCTCGCGGGCCGTATCTTTTCGAAAGTTATAACGAAACGTCCTGCGCCAGCATGCACGGCAATAATAAAATTCTGCATTTGATGGGATCGGGACAGATGCCAGTACGATGATACACCGTCGTGCGCATCTATCATTAACTTTATTCTGAAATATGTGTTTACCGCTCACTGCTGCGGAACGTATGGTCATCCGATGACGTTCCACCGTCACGCAATGAGTTTATGTCTACGCTCGACGCAGAAAATGACGGTGGCTACTTTCGACGAAGGATCTGACTTTCAATTCAACGGGTTAAACGAACGGGTAAAAACCGTCAATCTTGAGAGAGAACTCTGTCGCGCAAAATTCTTCCGTTGATGGTATCTGATTTGAAACAATCATCGGATGAATCCTGTCATTTTCTACGATTATAAAATTTCTTTTGCCGCATTATCCCGTGCTTGTTACGCTTTGCAACTGTTTCCCTCTGAAAATCAATATAACAGTAAAATACTTAGACATAAAAAAAGCATATTGCGCAAAGCCACGACTCGTCGTCAGATAAAAAACATTGAAAAAACAACGCGACGAGACGTGATCGTTTCAGGTGTAGAAAGAAATCTATTGCAGCTGAATCGAAATATAAAGTCGCTTAGATACAACCGAGGAGGCCTGAGGTGGACGATAAGTCACGTCTCAGCGCATGTTTCAGCGAATGACGTATTGTGTTGCAGCGAATGCGGGAGTGTCGCCGATGAGTATGCAGAACCTCGTCACCCTAGCAGCTATGACCGGCGGAAACGGCAACCTCCAGGTGTCGCCAAACAGTGAGTAGAGAATATTTCGCGAGGTGCATAATCAGAGAACACATTATCGTACATTAACGTGCAGCTGTAAGTTCCGAGCGGAACTGTCCGGCGCTTCGAATTATATACGTAACTTCGCGCCCACGCTGTTACCGCCGCCCGTCCTCCTACCGATTGTACAAAACACCCATACGCTTGTGCATCACGTACGTTACCCGCGCTAGACGGTATAAATCCGCTTGAGCGTGGTAGTCGGACTTTAATGATCGCATGCGTTGTCGAAGTTCCAGGCCGAACGGGTGAACACTGTCCGTGCTTTTGTAGGTGTGCATGGAAAAGCGGCCGGCCGAAGTCGCGCCGAAGCCGCGCGATCACGGCGCCGGTAATAATGCGACGGCGTGTCTATACGTGTCCTTTTCATACAGAGTGTATTAACAGACGTTATAATCGCGATACCGCGCGGTATACGATGAGGAAGGTGTCGTGAGACATACCGCGCGATCGCGCACAATGCATGGCTAGAAGCCAGTCGGGAGAAAAAGTGAACGTGCGTTCGACTCCAACTTTGTTTGCAAGTTGCACAATGTATCTCGCGAGAAACGACAGAAATCATGACAATCATCGGGCGAATATATCATACGTGGATCAGTTGGGTCGATTGGATATTGTTACTCTTCAAACGTTTTTAGCGAGATCATTTCAGCGAGATCGTGGCAATTGATCTCTCGCCGGTTACATTATTATTCATGATTAAAAATTATTCCAAATTTTTCATTTTGCAAATTATCACTGTAGTTTGAGTCCCGACTGACTTCAGAAACTTATTATTTACATGTGTAGATTAACTCGCGAAACACGCTGTATGTTCTATACTTTGTCACCAAATTCGAAGTAAACATCCAAAATATCGAGCGTAACTAAATTTGTGTTGACTGTTTCTTCCGTTCGTTGAACGAATCTGGTGATCGAGTATTAACGAATTAAGACAGAACGATTATTCGTGAAGCGTGATAATTAAACGGTGGCAGAGGGCGGTATTACCAAGTAAACGTGTCGAAATTTCTAGTAACCTGTGTATCTTCTTCGTGTTGTGTGCACGCTGAATCATGTAAATGTACAAAGTCCACAGGTAAGACGTATATTTCCGTAGTTAATTGCACCATTACCCTCTTATCATATTTTATAACGTACCAGAGCAGAGTAAACTAACACACCTTTATTACATTGCGTGTTCACGTTACCGCGCTCTCTTTACAATTTATGTAAAGTCAATAGGAAAGTGAGTCAAGTATGCAGGCTACTCCGTCGCGTTCTTCACACGCGAGCGATTGCGCAAATACTGTTTGCGCAAGAACAAGTTTTTCTGACAATTACAGTAATCACGGCTGAATCGTCATTGAACGGATGGATCTTGATCGCACAAAATGAGACATTAGAAACCCTATGTAGGCGCAATCTGTGTGTGGTATTCTTGAATTGATATTAATTTATGCATATGTTCATAGCTTTAGTCGGAAGCACTTGGTAGAAAAAGAAGCTTAATTTTTTGTGAAATTGCAATGAACGTTATAAAATATGATTACTAGAAATTAATAACAAACTCTTCTATACATACTCTTATATACATATATCAGTGATCTTTTTCGGTTTTCTCTCCCGTTAATTTTCTTCTAATTTCTGATACCGTAAATTGGGCAATTTACGGTATCAGAATTTGTCATACATTTACTCGTCGTATCCAGCCAAAATTGTCTCTACAGCTAAGACCGCTTTATCTGGTAAGATATCCCAGTGACAACAGTGCTGAGCTTACATGTTGCGTTTGATGTAACAGTATAACGGGAAAGACAAATATTTATCGCGGAGACGTTGCCACAGTTAGCCGTGCAAACTTGACTAGTCGTATTAATTTGAAACTAGTGTGAGCGCGTACTGTCGCCGCCGCCGCCGCCGCCGCAATTTCATCATCGCAATTAAAAACGGAATTGCGACAGCGCCGCCGAGAAAATCCCGTCAAAGCTTCCTTTCGTGAGAATACGTCATATATATATCACTGATCCCGCTTGTTAATACCGCGAACGTGTTCTGTGTTTCAGCGTTAAGCGGCCTGGCGAATTCGACAGCAGGTATGTCGCTATGTACGTGTCGCATATTGCCTGGTACAGTATTAACAATTACTAAATTAATTTCGACTGTGCAAAAGGGTCCCCCCTCTAATCCCGTTGACGGTTCGATTTTCTCATTTCGCTTATTTAATAGCCCCTGCGCGTGCGCGCACACACATACACGCGCGCTCCCTGGATTTCTCTGGAACTCATTTATTTTTTTTTTTATATGTTTCAATTTCCATGGATACAAACTCACTCCTGATCTTATCCACGATCTCCGCATCGTGCGCTACATATATGATAAACAATCGTCCCAAGTGGAAATTACCAAGAACGCCTATTTTAGTACAATCGATGAAGCAATTAGTGACCGATCGTATGCGAATATGTCAAGTGTTAAAAATGAGCAAAAACAATTTTTGCAATAATATGAATATCGATTATCGTCCGTCGACAATTAATTTGTTATCAGAGCGGTCTAATTCAGTCATTTACTTTTTCACCTTTTACTCAAACGCAACTATTAACTATTAAATTATTAAAAACATAAATTATTAAATTTTTACGATGATTTTATGTGAATTTATTAGATTCCTATTAAATAAATCAAATTAAATTCGTATACGATTATCAAAAGAAGGAAAAAGAATCGTATATTAAGAACAGAAATTGCACAGAAATTTACATAAGAGCATAATGCAAGAGCATAATATTTAGACGTTTATCTATAAATATTGTCGTCTGCTTCTTACGTATTACATTGCTGCTGTTATGTAGATTTGTATGCAATAGATATAAGCCGCAGACAGAAGCGTTTCATTGTTTTCAAATCTTAAACATGATCATGTAATGAATTTCATTATTATCGCATTTTACACTTTATGTTTCTTTTTTTCTTCTCTTAATGTGAACACACATCGCAATTTTAACATTGCATATTTTTTTCGTGCGTAGCTGCCCTTCTGGGAAAAACAGGAAATACAGGTGAGACAAGTTCATGGAAGATAAGCTGTTTGATTCGTATTCTTTATTGTATCACAAGACGTTATATATCTTCTCTTCGTTATCTTCTTCTCAAGTCCCTCTCCCGTCAATGTTACTTCTTCACTATCACTCTTGTACATTTCTTTTTATCGTCTCTCGTATATTTCGTATTGCAACACTGATGATCATTGTTTGTCGCAGACTTCATCAAACGGGTCTCCCCTAATTTGATCAGTCAACTTTGCTCTTGACGAAATATTCACTCAAAAATAAATTGCATATTGCATATCAAAAAACGATGAAAAAATGCCAAATTTTTACGGAGGAAAATAACTCCAAATATATTCGTAATGAAAAAATGGCGATTTTATAATAATTTCATGACATCCATGTATATACATGTGTATTTTATCCACGAATATATGGCGACAGTCGAGTCAATTAGCAATTGATTGTTGTTGCGCGCTAAATTGCTGTCGTGAAAAAACTTTCGCAAACATTGAATTAACGCATCAATTGGCGAGACCTGGTTGGAGCTTTCAGGAACGTGCATACTTTTATCCTTCATCAATATTGTAAATCATAGTTTTAACAATATGTACATACCGGACTGAATTAATGTCTATTTGAGATGTATTGAACGTAGATAATTCACGCGCAGACGCTTATCGCAATTAACGGGCGCATGATTCTTTTGTAACAAGAATTTACGTAATGTATGCCTATTCGGCATAATGAGAAAAAAAAATAGTACGGCTGTTTTCCTTGAAACGCTTCTTGCAATTAACCTGGGGATTAGCGCGTGATTTCTTTTTTTTCCTTTTTACCACATAAATAGTTACGCATGAAAATGTACTGCACAAGCTACTTTTAAATCGTTATCTCGTTGCATATTTCTCCCTCGGTATATCGGAGATATATTTTTACGCTTCTATAAAATATGTCGAAGAAATTCGTGTGAAGCAAAATATGTTATACACCGTATATCGTAACTTTCATAATTTTATCCACTTGTGCATATTTTAAATTTTGTTTCTTTTTTATAAAGGTTGTATCTCCTTCATATAAATCATGTGTCGCACGAAAGTGCCACTTAAAATTTCACTCACGACGCTCACTGTAAAACTAACGTGCAGTTCAAATCAATTGTGAAACCGTCTACCAGTGCTATCCGCGCATAATGGAGAAAGGAAAGATAGAAATTGTCATGAGGAGAAAATACCGTAGAATTTGAAACTATTCGAAGTAATGCACTGTAGCACTATACAATAGCACTAATTCGTTATGTCGCACAAGTACGAGCTTCCTGTTTCTAATCGTGATAACTAGTAATAACAGATTCGGATTAGCGACGGTCGTTATTTTCGCGATGTCGCAGCATGCCTCGGAATTAATTAGGCTTGGGCATCGTCCGCGCTGCACTTGGGGATCAGTGGAAAGTAATATGACCTTGGTCTTCGTCTTCAAGGGTCTACCGGGGGCAGTCTCAGTCCTGTGACGTCCCTCACTCTCAACTCCTTGACGGGCACGCCGCTAAATGGGCTTCAAGACTCGCTGAGCAACGCTTACTCCAGTTTGCAACAGTATGCAGGTGATTATTATGGCCCATACGGTCATTTTTTCGTGTGCACACAGAGAAGCGTCATGTGCGCGCAGCTTAGACTGCGCCTCTCTGTGATCCGTATGAACACGCAGAAAAAAAGTGCTATATTCTAACGAGTAAACTGTGCGCATTAAAGCTCTCATTGGAAAGACGACGGTGACCGTGGAAAAGAAAGAGTTGCATAGTGAGTAATAAACGAGTAGAAATTGTCTGGATATGCATTTCTGTGAATCGTCCACGTTTCTTTCTCTCTCTCTCTCTCTCTCTCTCCCTCTCTCTCTTTCTCTCTCTCTCTCTTTCCTCTTTGTTTCGTGTCAAGTCCCTCATGTCGTTCACTTCTGAATTAATCGCGAAATTTTCACCGCGAAACATTCAGCGCGATCGATATAAGCACGAGGCACTAAGATTAAGCGTTCTGCGATTAGAAGAACTGATCAGGAAAAGTAACAGAATACGAAGGTGAACGAAATGAGTGCTTGAAGAAGAACAACCGGTAGGTTCGCATGTGCCTATTGGAAGTACCCGTGTGTATCCCAGCGCACATAAAATATACATTTGTAAACAATTAAGTAAGCGGAGGCGTTACGATGTGTCACGGTTGCGAATATCGGAGAGAGAGCTTATGAGATCGCGTTACACACGCATTCCCTTGAGCTCTGCTATGTGTGTAACCTGTTTTCTAATTTTCTACATACATATACATCGCAGAAGATTAAGTAACTATATTTTTTATTCTCTCGTTGTGTCCTTCACTACCGCGCCCAATGCTTATCTGTTTATGCTTATAGTCGGTTATACTAGGTTACGCGATATTATTCGGATAGTGGATTCAAATGAATCCGATCAGACGATGATAGATCAGTCGTGTCTATTTGGTGTGTTGCTGTAAGCTGGGACGCGCCAAGCCGATGCGTAGAATCGTATCAATAACCGAACTGTTTATCTCGAAGTGACATAGGTCAAATTTTGAGGGACAATTAATTCAATCGCGATCGGGTCGCGAATTCACTTGATAAAGGTCGCGGCACAGATATCATTCGACACATCTTCGATATCTTTGTCGATGTTTCCTGACTGCTTTATAAATTTCCCCGATTCACTTTCTCGCACCTTCCTTGTCCTTGAACGCGTGATTCCGAATCATCGCGAGGTTTTCAAGATTTACGTCACTTCGAAGAACGCAACCGCGGATTGCGCCCCTCGGCTGCGTATAACGCGAGCATCATCGACGTATTTGGGTTTCAGGGTTCCCGGCGTTCACAGCGGCTGCGGCCGCTGCGGCGGCGGCGGCGCAGAAGACGAAGTTCAGCAACACGGACAAGCAAATCGAGGGTCCCGAAGGCTGCAACCTCTTCATCTACCACCTACCGCAGGAATTCAATGACACGGACCTCATCTCCACCTTTTTGCCGTTCGGCAACGTCATATCCGCCAAAGTTTTTATAGATAAGCACACGCACATGAGCAAATGCTTCGGTGAGTTGAAGTGCTGGTATATTAATCGAACGACTCTGATCTGAAGAATAAAGTACGAGTATACAAGCGGCTTCAATCGCGACGGAGGGGAGTCGCGTTCATTATCACACGCGGTGTTGAGACAACTGCGTTGAGAACAAGATTCCGTTGCGTCGCAATCACTTTATTTTAGATGTCGTACTCGTCCCGCCCCCAATCTAACTTCGCGTGAGTGCATCACATTGCACGCGAGTAATAACGAATTTAACGACGTTATTCCAGGTTTCGTGTCGTACGACAACGCGTCGAGCGCGCAAGCGGCGATCCAGACGATGCACGGTTTCCAAATCGGCATGAAGCGACTGAAGGTCCAGTTGAAACGGTCCAAGGACGCCTGCAAGCCGTACTAGCCGATGTCACAGAGCGTTCGTAGGTAGATACCAAGGACTTCTCGGACACCTCGCCTCGGCTCGACGGCGTCCTCAATCCGGGGGACGGCGATCGCGCGTACGAATTAACAACCGCGTCGGTTGACACGATTATCATGACACGAGATGATGAATCCCGCTGCGCGGGATTTCGCGCAGGCTAGCTAGCTAGCTAATAGGTCTCTAGGTCTATAGGCAAACGAAGAAAGGTATTCCACGGTGCTCTCTAGTCAAGCGATATTTTTCACGAAGGGTAGCGCGCGAGCTAACGAGCTACGATCGAGCGTTCTTCGGACGCCGAAGAGGAGACACGTCTCGCCGCTCGACACCTTCGCCGTCCTATCGAAACAAGGCTGTGATAATCCAGAAGACTCTCTTGTCCATCGGACTGACTTTTTTTCCGAGGTGCAGGAACGTACTCTTTATCCTTTTAACGTGTCGCTTGTGCGAACTGTCCCGCCGAATTGTCTTCTATCTCTTTCTTTTTACCTGCCGGTCCGCCCGTGTGTGAACTCAAGTACATTTTTAATCCAACGATCTGTCTACTCCACTCACGTCCGTGCCATGTCGCGTTCGTGTGTCATAGTCACCGTCTGTTGACCCCTTTAGTGTCGTATTAAATATATAGACAAGTCCCAAGACTGTGCTTTCTCTCTTCGGTATAATTCATTCCAGTAATTTTATGGTCGACAAGATAAAATTAACGGGTCAGTATTATTTCAGGCAGCTCGATTTCGTAGTCGGTAGTGACCGATTTCAGAAAGTATGACTATGGACTCTATTCCTAGCGTACGCGCTCGTATCTAACAAGTCCGACGAGATATAATTAATCGAGATCGAGACCGCAACGAGAAAGCAACGAGCGCCTCTATGTAGCTCTAAGAATCCACGCACACAGCAGCACAAAGGTTCCGCATAGCCCGACGCAGCGGCGCTTAACGCGTGAAATAAGACACGGCTGCAGCTCGTGATGTATCCGTACGTTTCGTGAGCGGATCTCTCGAACTCGTGACTAAGCCGTGGCAAGTGAGCAGCTTTCGAAATAAATGACATGCAATGCTTCCAAAGACTTTTCCATTCACGCATCAAGCCGCGAGGCGAATAAAGGCTGCCCGGGTTTAAACTGATTCGAGTCTCGGATAAAAGTTCGTTACATTTCCCTGGAACGGGCTTTGGCGCGTATCTAGCGTTAAACGCATTCAATCGCTCTCGAATTCAATCTGTCGTGCGCGAAGAGCATGTTCGAATGTAAACGACGCACGCTCAAAGATCGAACAGCCACACGTTCGTCGTAAAGCACGCGAGTCTCGTAATATGGGTCTCTCTCTCTCTCTCTCTCTCTCTCTCTCTCTCTCTCTCTCTCTCTCTCTCTCTCTCTCTCTCTCTCTCTCTCTCTCTCTCTCTCCCTCCCTCCCTCCCTCCCTCCCTCCCTCCCTCCCTCCCTCCCTCTCCCTCCCTCCCTCCCTCCCTCCCTCCCTCCCTCTCTCTCTCTCTCTCCCTCTCTCTCTCCCTCTCTCTCTCCCTCTCTCTCTCTCTCTCTCTCCCTCTCTCTCTCCCTCTCTCTCTTTCTCTCCCCCCCCCCTTCCCCCCCTCTCTCTCTCTCTCTCTCTCTCTCTCTCTCTCTCTCTCTCTCTCTCTCTCTCTCTCTCTCTCTCTCTCTCTCTCTCTCTCTCTCTCTCTCTCTCTCTCTCTCTCTCTCTCTGTTTCTCTTTTTCTTAAATCGTAATATTCGCCCGTATTTATCGCACGGTGTCGAAAATATGTTTGTCTCTTTGAATCTCGAAGGTACAAAACCCGCCGGCACGTTCCCCGGCAATGCAATCAAACTACATCTCGTTGTAAAGGCTGCCAGTATAAAGCTTTCTGTGCTAACTTACTGTTGCACAAAGTGGAATTACGTACGTGAAGTTCACTAACATACGTAGCTTTTTTTCCCCTCTAGGAGAGTAAGAGTAGTTCGCTTTTGAATTTTCACACAGCGTTCACGAGTCGTACCTTGTAACCATTTGATGATTTGATTTTTCTCTCTGTTGTTTTCACTTTCCTCTATTCTTTGTATAATTTATAGCTCTTTCTATTTCTCTACTCTATCTATCTATTTTTCTTTGTCTTTGTCTATATATCTATCTTTCTATCTATCTATTCTCTATTACAATAACCACGTAGTTTTAGCCGGCAGTCGAGCCGGCATATACGAGCAATACACACAAGGACCTACCTCACTCATTTGTAATTATACCAGCAGCTATTACGCCGTGCGTATATCCTTCGTTCATTGTTCGAGGCGCACAGAATTCGCGATACGTTCTTACGTGGTAATAATATCACTAAGTTGTTCTTTTTTTTTCTTCTTAATTTAATGGTTAATCACGCTACGACGCTTTATTAGTCAGTAGTACTAACATTGCTATGTGATTTTTGGGGGATGGGGGGAGGGGGGAGGGGGATGACGCAGCCGGTCGTCGCAAGCGATGGATGAGATTCGCCAAGTGTTTCCGTGAATCAAGGGACGAAGTCGTAATTTGCGTCCAAGAAGTGTATGTCACTCGTCGCGGTTAACGTTCTGGAACAATCGCCAAAGGCGACAGGAACTTCCAAGTAGTGCGGAACGACCGCCGCAGTTATTCGCATGCAATTTGAATCCGGAAACGGTTGGCGAATTTCACCGAGCGCGTTGCATCGACAACGAGTCTCCACTGATGCGCCGTCAAACACTTTGTTTCTCTTTCCTTGTGACTGTCTGTCAAGCTGAACAAAGTGGATGCTCGTTGCTCGTGTCTGAAAAGGACGGTTCGGCAAACTACCTGTGTACACGATGCACGGTGTCGTCGGTTTTGGAGGCCCCGCGAACGTCACATTTGGCCCTTTGATGTTCGAACTTTGCTTGATAGTCAAAGTGACTCTCTTCCGCGCGCTATGCGCGCAATTTTCTTATCAGACGTGTAACTTTCGCGATGTAACCGCTAACCGTTCAAGTGTTAACTCTACGCTTAATACCTTTTTTACGATTGCGCGAATTAAGTAACGATACCATCTTTCTGTGCTAAATTTTCATTGTGGCCGAGCCTCGAGCGAGGTGAAGCTTGACTAATACATTTATTCGAGCTCTCTGCAGATCGCCGACGAAATTAATTGCTCCTCCAAGTTCGCTCTGTCTTAAGGAACCGCGATCGCACCGCGGCCCCGCATTCTCATCGTGCAGAATGACAAGAAGCTCACGAGTGTCCTAGCTCGGCGGAGCCGATCGCGCGAGTCTGCAGAGATGTATAGATCGGATGTCTCGCGGGGCCCCGGCGGAACCATCACCGCGCGCGTTTGCTCGGGGATGAATCTTCATATTTGGTGTGTGGTGGTGACTAACCTGTCCGTGTGTTTGTTTGTGTGCCAGCAGGTGGCCTGTGACGTTGTGACCGTGTACTCTCGATCGGAGTCGCCGTGCCATGTCAGTCTCAGTCAGTCAAATCGGTATCGATCGTTTGTTCGGTCGGTCGATCGATCAGTCACGACTCCCCGGTCAGTCTCTCGATCAATTTATCTGTGTCTGTCGGTGCCTATACAAAGAACAACACCCACCCAACACGCGTTCTCACTTCCGCCGTAAGATCCTCCACCTCTCCGACCTCTTCTCTCTCTTTCTCTCTCTCTCTCTCTTCGTCTCCTACCCTCGAGCCTCTCGCGCATCCGTACCATCTGTCCACGACGACGAGCGACATGTCGCGAAGCCGCTCTCGTTTCTCGCGATCGCGCCGAGAGAAGATCGTTGTCGATCCACGCTTGTCACACGCTTCGTTCTCGCGAAACGAATGCATGCGGACGAATTCACGTGGACGACCGTCGGACTCGCGGGAGAATTCACGCGGGACGCCCCGGAGGTGTGTGGAAACTCGCGACCGAAAAAAACTGCTGCGCGCATGCGGAGGAAACACGACGAAGAGAAAAGTGCCAGGAAAGCGGAACGAGTAGCGGAGGACGATGCACCGACAGGACCGAGCTGGGTTCCTCGAACGAAGCTAAACGCGCTAATGTTAACCGTCTGTCCACCCCGCGGTCCTGTGTATATACGAATATATAAATATATTATACATATATGTACATACGCATATATGTGCACGCGTGTATGTGTGAATGTGTGAATGTGTGCATAAGTGTGGTATGTGCGAATGTACGCGCATATATGTCGAGGGTGCGACGAGGATTCTCGTGGCTAACTGGCAGGCAATGAGCGACGCTCTTCGTCTTACGCGGTCTTCACGACGAAGCAGGACAAAAGGATAAGGAACGCGCGGCACGCGTCGCGAATCGTATGCGAGAAGTTTCTTATATATAACTATACATAAATATAGGTATACATGTTCATAAATCGAATTATCGACTGAAAACTATTTTTATCGGCTCTATTGTCAGGATTGCTGTCAGCGCCTCGGCGCTTGTTTATATATAAATAAACACGCAGGCATACCCACACACGCATACATGTGAGTCGCGACGAATTGATATCGTACAAGCAAGTTGGATACGAGTGTATATGTGTGCGTGCGTGTGTGTGTGTGTGTGTGTGTATGTGTGTGTGTGTGTGTGTGCGTGTGTGTGTGTGTGCGTGCGTGTGTGTGTGTGTGTGTGTGTGTGTGTGTGTCTATCTGTGTGAAAGGACGCGCGAGACGGAGGTTAGAAATGGAAACGCGAAAGGACGAACAATGATCGTGCGGGACCGGCGCGCGTGCGATTTTTTAGGCTTAGATCGTGCAAACATACCAAAAACGGAACGGATACAAAGAAACAAACAAAAACGATAGAGCTAGTGGAAAGAAGCCGAGTATAAGAGACATTTTGTAATAATGACTTTGTGATAAGATTGTATCGTATAGGAGACGAGAGGTATATATGGGGCCGCTTTCGGATCCCGTAGGGCAAAATTTACGTAGAGCGAAATCATCACGTTTGATCGCTCAAGACTGGCGCGAAGCGGACGCATTCGTGTGTTCGATCGCCGCCAGAAACACTGCGAACGTAGACAAGTACGCGAGATGCGGCGAATTTTTAACGAATTTTACTGTCGGCCGAGTTTCCCGACCGCGCACTCACATCGTCTTCTTCGTCGGGTTCGCGAGTTGCATCTTGTGCGAACCGGAGCGACGTCAGCTCCCCGCGGGAACTGGAAGCAGGAACTATCGGATGTTTGGATCGACACAATCGGCTAAAGGTCTCCACACACCGACGCGAATAGTTATAAAGGAAGGCGCAAAAAGTTTTGAGGTAGTTTTTAGGATTATTACAGATATTATCGATATCCGGCACCGGATATAAAATTTATTTGGTAAATCGTTGATTGAAAAAAACGTTTCAAGCTTTAGACTGTAAGACGTTCGGTTACAGATCGGTTTGTGGGGACTTGGCATCGCGTTCATATAAATTAACGACGTACTTTTTTACACACAAGATCTATTTTCGTTTCATTTCCACGATGATTAACGACCATAATTCTGGTTATATCCTTCTTCCGAGATGAAACGGACGTATTGATGTTTATGTTGCGAGTAAATTTCTATTTGAGAAGAGTAGAAGGGTAAAAGTCTCATTTTTGAACGCGGAAAAGACGCAAGTGACGAAATTTCAGAGTGTCGCGTAGATGTTTTCGAGGTTACAGGATAAGACGTTTATGACGTTCATTGAACGATTTCCCCCGGAAGTTTCCTCAGCTCGTTTTTCCGAATAACGAAGATGCGAATTGCAAGATGAAATAATGAACGGAAATTGAAGACGTATAATATTGCGCAACTTCCTTCCGACGTTCCTTAAGAAACCTTAATGCTGTCTTTTCTCTTGACACTGTCATGATGTCCTTTCATGATTACTATCCACATCTCGAGTTTCGACAAAATACATATCCTCCAATCACTCGTTTTTTCTCGCGTATCCTTGTCGATATTGGACAAAGCAAATTTGCGTGTATTTGATCATTGGATAGCAATTATGTTCTTTCTTTCGTTTTCTTTTTTTAATGGTCTGATATATCGTGATAGTTTTTATGTTTATTTAGCATATTCTAAAATATTATCTTGCAATCCTTATAAAAATGGAATAATTACGGTATTATTGAAAATAAGTCTCAACTGATGACTATTAATTTGCAATTAGAAAGCTGTGATCCCACAGGATATCCAGATACATTAGCTTTGCCCGCATTATTATTAAATGCTGCTCCACGGTTCGATTTACGTAATCTTGCTTTGCCACAAGCAACATTAACATGCACACGTGCGTCAGACCAAATGAACGGAGCAACGGGTGTTGTTGCGAACGAAATTCTTACGAATGAACAAGCTTTGCTTGACACTGCGATCGTCTTGGGTGAACATGGGAGACGTCGCGCTCCGTGCAAGTTACCAAAGATGTGTCTTTAATTAATTGATGTACTTACACAAAATGCTAACAACTAATCCTCCATGTTAATGTTGAGCGTCTACACATGAGCCAGATCAAAGTCTATGTGTAGAATACTATTATTTTATACTTAACGTAAACAGACGATTAAAATAAAAGCAGCTAAAATCGAATTTTCCTATATTATGAATTAATCGTTGCGTTAATTAATTTAAACGTGGGATTCATACGTATGTATGAAGAATATGATATAATATCGAAACAAAGGACACGTAAAATATTAAAGCTTTTAAAAAAGCTATAGTATTCGACACATAGATAAGTATATGTGCGTAGGCTATCAACACTGACGACCCACACACGTTAAATCGATCGACTAACAATAGCAAACGAGTACGCGTACACGTTAGTCTTGTGCGTATATACAAATAGAGCCTAGTCACAAATATCGTTAACAATCGAAAAGTCGTTTCTATGTTCGTATCATTCTTATCATCGTCCCTCCCAGCACGTGCGTTGACGTTATTGTTAGTGCTGCTACGTTTATCACATGTGGCTATTATTATTATTATTATTATTATTATTACCGCTACGTTCATTCTTAACTAGTTATACTTGTTGCTCTAATTTGATTGCTATTATTATTAGATTTATTATTATTATTATTGCTATTATTCGTATATCTGTATAATTATTTTATTTTATATTATTATTCTTAGTATTATTACTAGTACTATGATGGCGAATGATGGCATCGTTGGCAATTATTATTACTATTATGACCATTACTTCTATTACTTTTATATGTGTATTATCGCACTTTTTGCGCGACAGCGATCGCGATTATCGTCTGTTACTGTTACCGATATCGATCGCTCGACCCTAATTTAGCGCCTCGATGGCAGACTATCAGTGTATATTAGGACCAGGTCAACCGGGTACTTTTATCTTCGTTCTTACAGCATACTGCGTACGAACGAGTGGTTTTTCGCCATAAAATAACCCGAGTCATGTAGTACCTGCGCGCGATCATTACACGGTCAAATAAGGATCACTCTTTGAGACGGTCGTTTCCTAAAAGAGGCACGTTACAACAGAGCGGGACAATGTACTTACGACGTTAACAATTTGTTTTCGTGTTTGCTCGTACATTAGCTATTCCAAAAATTGGACCAAACTGATTGACGAGAACGAACTGAAACATTTGGGATCTCCTCTTTAACGCTAAGATAGCTGCCAACATTAGCAAACGTTGATAACGAATGCTACGAGATGCTCTTTTTTTATACGAGAGATAGATGCAAAATTTATTGCGTACATGTCTCAATATTTCTTGCGAAACAGAAATGAAGAGGAATGTTTCGTAAGATCTATTCTTACGATGTAAATTGTTCTCAATTCTTGTTCTCAATGCAACTGGAAAATATTTTTTAATTTTGTTTTTAATTTTGCATTGCTTACGTTATGCTACACATTTATACGCGTTATTATGATGTAACTAATACTTAAGTAATCTCGCCGCGCATTAGTGATATAAGTTTTGATTTCTCCTTTCCTCTTTCTTTCTCGCAGCACGAATCGACCGATTCGGTGATCCTATTCGACCGACGTTTCAATGGCACGGTCGTCTATCCAAATTATTATTCTTATGTTTACAATCCAAATTTGTCGATAGATTATATTTCTGTTTTTACATGTGTTTCAGTTATCGTAGTCGTAAGACTACTCTGTTACCGTCGAGTACACCGTCTTAGCGTCGTTCATCTGTCGTGCTTCTTTATTTTTTGTTTTCTTACATGCTAGAAATCGAATTTGTTCTTTTTCT
Organism: Harpegnathos saltator; assembly: GCF_003227715.2. Classification (NCBI taxonomy): domain Eukaryota; kingdom Metazoa; phylum Arthropoda; class Insecta; order Hymenoptera; family Formicidae; genus Harpegnathos; species Harpegnathos saltator. Next base: position 1,273,415 of record NW_020230012.1, read on the forward strand.
TTAGTTTTGTTCGTCCACCGCGTTTCTTTCCTCTAGTGTATAAAATGTATGCTGCTTTTTTTTTATTAGAGAATGGGATGCGTCCGGATCGGAGCTTTCGAGATGACGAATCATGTTCAGTCAAATGCAAATTTGTTCTTAGTTTTAGCACATTGGGTGTTGGCTGCTATTATATGGTTTGCTAGTTTGCATGTAAACTTTGCTACTATCATATATCTTAATTTTATAGAAAAAAATAGAAAGTAACACACATACATAAACACGATACAATCGACCGAAGTTAACGATCAGTTGATTTGATTAAATTAGTCAGCGAAAAGCCGGAGGTGCCGTCAAAAGCCTGAATTTGATATTGATGAATATGCTTGTGTCGAAATAATGCACAATACACGAAGCATGAAAATTCTGTCAGTACCGAATATTATATATATATATATATATATATATATATATATATATATATATATATATATATATAATTGCCTCCAGCACTCAACATGTTAAACATTCTTAATTTAAACGTTGCAAATAGCATGATGTCCAATATAATACTTAAATGATGACAGAAAATATTTGGGTGTTATATGTGTAGAATGTTTAATTTATCAAAGCGCAAGACCAAGGATAATATTTTTACGAATTTATAACTTGCACGTATGTTCAGACAATTGAGATATTTTATCAATAACTGTGTTACGTGTTAAGTTTCTGTTCCAAGTGTCTGGTACGGACGTGTACGTACAATATTTGAGTCGCGTATCATCAGGATGCTCCGAGAGACGCGGTCGATCCCACTCTTTTAATGAGACCGATTCAGTTCTCAACGATCGAAGGATAAACAATGCGATTAAAATATCGAGACTTATCATTGTGGTTATCCCCACGTGTATTGCGACTACTTTTCATACGCGCAAGCGCGCGTGTGTACGGGCATTAATTGTGTTTTTTGTATGTATGTATCTCTGTCACGTGCACGGACGTATACATATGATGTAATAAGTGTCTGCGTGAGCGATACAGTTCATCGCCGGAGTGTCGTTACGTTTAACGTCGCGCTCTGCGTTTACTCTTAATTCTCTCTATCTTTTGTATAATTTTGTTTTTTTATGCCTTTCTTTTCTTTTTTCTTTTGTTCAACTGCTGTAACCACTGTTCGGCTTTGAATGGCTGACGGAGAATCGCAGAGATCGTGTTAGCGTATCGTTGAGTATACTTATATTTTTCTTTTCTGTTCCACTTCGTCTACAACGCGGTCAGCATGTGGCGTATGTTGAAAATAACAATATATATATTTATTTTGTTGTTTTAATTTTTTTCTTCGCTTTACTGTCACTCCCACGATCCTGATCTCCCCTTCGACCGTCGCGTGTTATTCCATCTTGGACGAATGTTTTAACGATCTTTTAAAGTGTATCATCTCAACTTTGACGAAGTAACATGTCGCTAAAAATATTTTCCTGTCCAAGAAGAAGATGATCGGAAGCGTCGCTTTTTTATCGTGTATTTGTCACTTTTATACCTCGTACATGTTTTTTCTATATAAATCGGCAAGAGACTCGCGTTATTTATAGAGCATGAACAAACGTGAACGTTCGTTACGTTTGTTTTCGGAAAATTATTTCGACCTGCGAAACAAGCCACAGTTCACTGTCTTTAATTTATTGTCAATTGATGTACCACTAATTTATTGGGAATGTATTTGATTTTGGCTACACGCACGTCATGCGCCTGTGTCGACGTTTAGAGAGCGGCATTACCTCGAGTTGTGATTCAATCTGAATCTGACACATTACCAATCACTTCTATATCGAAGACTTGATATGAGAAAGCCTGTAAGAATGTTATATTTTCGGAAAATTATTTTCCGTTGATGAGAGAATATTACGTGTCAAGGCGCACCGATAGCATCGCGAAAAGCCGTAGATGTGGACGAAAACGTTCGCGAAATGCGAACGCAGAGAAAACGCGTGTATAGATAATTTCTTGTAAATAAACCAAATAAAAGATTTCTAAATCCAATTTTCCTCAAGATCTCTCTCTCTCTCTCTCTCTCTCTTTCTCTCTCTCTCTCTCTCTCTCTCTCTCTCTCTCTCTCTCTCTGTTTTTCCGGATAATCTTTTTTGTGTCAAGCCTTCGATTATACAAATGTACACATACAATCGCGATCTTTGTTTCGGCGGTCATATTAGATAGTACAAGTTGTACAGAGAGAAACCGTACACATCCGCAACAATCACTCGACGAACTAGCATATAGGCTTTGTACATAGACCATAGTTTATAAGGATATTTTTTGTACTCAGCGAAATTTCGAGTGACAGGTTATTGTGCCGTTTCTTTCGTACTGTCGATTCGCACTGCGACGGCTCTACGAGCAAAAATAACGTGTGTTCACAGTGGCGCAAAGATCGATGCCCGGACCCGCTTAACAAACTCATTAGATTCACAATGACACGTCAATATTAACACGTCAATTGTAGTCGCGAGGATTCACGCCACGCGCGAAATTACCCGGTATCTCTTTTTAGGCACACGTGCCCTTTGCTAGTCACTCACGACGAGTCACGACTACATACATGTATAGAAAGACTTTGAGTATAAAAAAAAATAAAAGCACTGCCTTCTGAATGGTAATAAGATATTGACATACACTCTCTATCTCTCTTTCTCTCTCTTTCGGGTTTTTGTGAGTCGACATATAACTAGGAGTGTGAAATAAATAAAAAAATTTTATTTATGTCTCTTGAAGTAGATTTTCTCTTAACATCATCTCGTTTGGAAAGAGGAGATGATGCTTCAAAAGAATACTTTGGTTAAATACCGTCAATCGGTCGATCGACCGATCAATGTCAAATTAATTAGGAAATTGAAAGAGCTACAAGAATTTCGAGGCGTTGTGAGCAAAAAATAGTTTCAAGGAAAATGACGGTATTTTTCTTCGATTTTGGCATCTCTCTTCAACGAGAGAATTTTAAGCGCCTATCGGTGCATCGAGTGGGACGAGCTAATGAAGACTGCCGAGATGTGGTCGCGTCAGAGAAATGCTGTCGTTTGTTACTCTTATCATGTAAATACCAGTCATAATGTTGCGTGTTTAACTTGTAGAGACGAGTCCATGTAACTACTGTAAATAGCAACGTTTAACGGACCACAATGCGCGTTCCCGCCGCCAACGGAACTCCGCCACTGTGTACACGCATCAGCGATTATTCCAGTGGGTGCATGGAAGTGTACGGAATAGTGCTAGAGGTCTACGCATAGTCTACGTGTAGAATATCTGAAGCGTCACTTACGCAAATTACGGCCCGTATTCATACCACATTTAGCGCTAAATGCGGCCACACAATTCTCCGCTCTCGTAATAACATCAAATGCGGTGTTCGGATTAAACAAATAAAACTCGGGGTCAGATTGCCGCATTTAACGATGGTAAACCCAACGGTTATCTAATGCAGCGGTAAAGTGGCAATTTAAACTCATGTTTCGTCCAAAAGTATATTCTCGTACTCTAAAATGAGACTTGGAGCGAGAGGAAAATATTACGAGGAAATGTACTTCGACATTAAGTCCACGTTCTGTGGCTAAATTAATTTTCTCTGCACGTAGAACAGCTTTTGTGCGTAACAATTTCCTTTACCAACGGTACTTTTTGAAAAATACGAGCGGGTTGCTTTGTGCAGTACACGTATCTCGTGTATTCCACACGTAGACTATTCACGTTGACGCGTGGATATTCAACACTGGCATGTGAAAGAATAAACATTGAACTATGCATGTGCTGTAGAGAAAAGAATTATGAAGTTTAACGCGCTAAATGTTTTTTTCTTTATCCCGAAGTGTATCTTTGAGACGTTTTTAGATCTCGCGAATCGCGCTCGTCGACGGAGAGGAAATGCGACGACTCGACAGGATTCATTGTCGACCGATTGCTAATTATACGCGCGTCCATCATACGCGCGCATAATGAATTCGTACCTAATTATAGGCGTTTAAAGAATTATATTTAGCCAACATACAACGCGTGCGCCTACACTTAAAAAATTCCCGGCCGACTGAGATCAAGGTTAATAATCATCATCTTTGAAATATGCTGTGCATCGCTCTTGATGTTCGATCTCAATAATTGAGATTCTTTCTAGACTGCGAATACACCAAATGGACAACAATTATAAAAAGATAACGCGAATGAAGTAAATTGTAAAGATAAAATGTCATCATTGCGAACGAATTATAACATTCGAAACAATCGACTGAAGAGTTTTTTGCGTTTTCAAATTTTCGTATTTTCGTGCGTGTGAATTCGGCAAATTACTTTTACTTGTAATGGAATAAAAAAGTTAGTTGGTTCCTCGTGGTATCAAGATAAATGTTAAGTTTGCCGGAATTTAACGTATTGAATATACTTCTCGCACTTTGCAATTTCGGCTGTGTCGAACGTCATCGAACAGCACGATTCTTTCGATAGGTCGGCAAAAACTCGCCTAAACAGTGCAGCCTAATTGAGAAAGTTACTTTCTAATATTGCGAATGTAAATGTGTAATCCTGATCGGATAAGAGCAAGTTCTTGCATGCGCGTGCAATTTTCTTTCCGTTTCAAGGCACTTATTCTCACTGCGAGTTCGTTGAGAACACAAGATCGGTAAACCGAGTTTCTAGATTAGCTTAATTTTGCTGACACGGGTGATAATAAGAAAAAATTTGCACACACGTAATACGTCTCTGACAGCGTCGGATTTATGGCCTCTCATGCATCCTACATGCTCGATGTAACTTAAATTTTAAATGTATATATCGTGGTTTGTATGTGATATCGATGGTTCAAACCCGAGTTTACTCTCTTCGCGCGTTAAAAACTTTAACTATCGGAACGTTCATTTAAATTTTCCCGATTTCAGTTTCGCAACTTGTTGTTCACTTAAACTGTACCGCACTTTGTGAATCCGTAAATCCGTCGCTGGACTTTAATAGAAGTAGCGTCGCTCGTATGCGATTGAGGGAGAGATGAACGAGCTAGGATATTTAGAATGCCAGCCAAACAAGTCGCGAGGTATGAGAAGGGAGAGATATCTTCGATATACCGTCTCGGTGTCCTGCAGAGTTCTGTGTAATCGTTTGTAACGGCGGTGACGATCGCGCACGATCGAGCAACTCGCATCGACATAGTAATTAAACACGACTTCTAGGATAGCGTAACGTTTATCGGACAAGCTACGAGTCACAGTGTTTAAGTATATAATAGCAATCTTTTAGATTTTATATATCGCGTGTGTGAGAATATGCAAAGAGAAGTGCGCGTGCAAAAGCGAAGTGTGCGTGTGTTAAATGTGAGCGCGCGCGTCGCAAGATTTAGGCTCGGCAGGTTAATAAATCGTATTTTCGAAATAAACATCGTTCTTGAAATATTTACTCACTCATCCTCAATGTTGCTTTTCTGCGGATCCTCTCTGCATCCCTGTCTCTAGATTCCTGTAGACGTTTTCTCCCTCTTCCTCCTCCCTCTTTCTCTCTCTCTATCTCTCTCTCTCTCTCTCTCTCTCTCTCTCTCTCTCTCTGTTTTTGAGGACGTGAAGACGTGAAAAAGCGAGATCGCCCAAGAGAATTGTAGCGTCACGTCGCAAGATTCCTTTGTAAATCTAAAATTTGAAAAGTTTTGTTAAAATGTTATAATTATACGTTTATGTTGAACATATTGCATTTTTCGTATTTTTTTATATATATTCAATGTTAGTTTTTGCTTGTTAGAATTTATATTCAACAGTAATAAGATATGCTATGAAAGACCTGAGTGAAATATTTTTATCATTTTCACGGATTGTCGAATACTGATATATTACTGATATTTTTTACGATACGATATAAATATCTGAACAGTTGATATTTTATCTCTTACAGTTTTAACTGCATCGGTACTTACCGACTTTTCCGTCCATCAGGGGACGACATGCCCCGTAACCCGTAACGATTCGAATTCCAAAATGTCCGACGCTCGCACGAAACTTACGGCATTGCCGACGATAAAACGCGATGCGGTTTGAATTCCGGATTTCTGTAACAGAACGAACGCGCGATACTTTCTTGATATTTTCCACATGTCATTTCGTGGAATATTCACTTTCGACAAATGTTTAACGATATTTTACAAGAGAAGCACGAAACTTATTTTCGACGTTCTCGGCGAAAATTCACGAAAAAGTTTTAATATCAATCGTCATAACGAGACGAACGAACTTCTTTGGCATTCCAACAGGTTGTTCCGCGAAATATTCTCTTTTTTTACGACTGTTGAACGATAACTGACGATAAATGAGCGGAACGTGCTATGACAATCCGCGTATAAGATTCATCTTTGATTACGAAAATGTGAATGAAAATACTACGAACTTCGAACCGCCATAACGCAACAGTCGTCCGATACGCGTTTTTTAGCGTTCTCAGCAAATAGTCTTGCGAGATATTCATTTTCGGTAACTATTTGACGATACTTAATAACATATGCACAAATCCTAGTCAAGTATTCTTAATAACGACAATTCCAATATAAAACTTACTTTCGGTGGAGTGACGTCGCGAAAAATGCGGAGCGTCTTTCGAGCATGTCCTGTCCATTCTTGCTCATTCCTGCAAATGATCGTGTGATTGTGGTGATTGCGATTATCGAAGTGTGAAGCGCGCCAACTTCACTCGGTATGCTCGACTAACCGTTTCGCGACATAACCATTGCAAACGATTATTTAATGATATCTTATCACGACAAACGCACGAAACTAATTTTCGGCATCGCCAGCGACTATTCGAGCCCGAAATACAGTTTCTCAGAGAATCAAAGGAATAAATATACTATACTCTAAATCCCTAACGGTCATTATATACGACTAACGGATGGCACTTTGCTTTACACGACTGACGACTCGTTTCGCGAGCAGGCTCTCAAGATCCATTTTCGTTTATTGCTTAATAATATCTCAAGATTTACCTTCGGCGCTCCTAATAACGATAATTTACCTGAGATTTATCTGCAGCCAGTTGAATTCGCAGGAGACACGAAACAACTTGTCGCGATCAAGCTGTCGTGTCGTCCACTTCGTTCTTACAGTTGATCACAGATGTCGCGACGGTTGCAATTTTCTTTACGCTCGATGCAATGCAATCAATATATTCATTTTGTCGCTATAACTCAGTTATTTAATAAAAATCTCGCGGTTCTACAAATACATCAAATAGTCGAGATCATTTTAAATATATAACACGTTAAGATAAACGATATTATTAATCGAAGTCAAAATCACTAGCAAAAATCCATCAGTGACAAAAGTGACGTCACGCGATTATTTCTATTCGCAATAATTTGCGAAGTTTCGTGTCGCTTCAAACTAGTGGCCGCGTTCAGTAGAAAAAGCTGCTTACTAAGCGCTTAGTGATTATTAATTATGATTGGAGTATTGTTTTAGATCTTTAACAAATCCAGAGGAATAAACCAATCAGAAACGACAATCACTAAGCGCTTAGTAAACAGCTTAGTAAACAGCTTTTTTTATTCCAATGCGGCCAATGTCGCGATTGCTTCATGTTTATTGCATCTTTTTGTATATTGAAGGCGAAATCGCGCGAACAAGTAATGGGAGTGTCGAATTTTTAAATGACTGACGATCGTTTTAGCATAACGGCACCATAGATATGGTATACTAGACTGCGCGTTCTTCCAAATTTCAAGAGTGGGGGTAAAGCTCGCGTAGAAAAAGATGTTCTATATTTTATGTCTGCATTTCTCTCGTACACGCGATAGAAAGAGAATAAGGGGAGGCAGTTGCTATAGACATAGTATATCGCAAATGCCTTCCCTTTTCCCCTTTTCTCGCGTATGCGAGAGAGAACGCACGGATACAAAACAGAGTGCATCCTTTTCTACGTGAGCTCTACCTCCTCTTCTTCTCGAACATGCAGGCCAGATATACTGTCTATGGTCAGTCCAGTCGAATACGATGGAATTCGATGTTTGATATTCGTAAACGGTATTCATCGCGTCGCATCGGCACATGGAATCATAAAATGAAACAAGAACTTTTTGTTCGACGAAACTATAGTACTACGGTGCTTACATCATATCTTCATGCTTCGGTAAATGTCTGCCATTTATTCGAACCAAAAAATACAATATTACATCAAATTCATTATTACGAGATACTATCAAAGAACATCGACCTTGGTTAAAATATTCTGCTTACACAATTGCTGTCCGGAGAATATTAGAAAGTGTTGACGTTATCGGTTGTTTCAATTGTTTGATAGAAATATCTAGAGATTTAAATATCTAGATTTAAAATAAATCATACAATCGAAGATCATTATAGAAAACAGCATCCGTAAAATCTATTCTTATATATAAGATAATTCTATGTTTATCTGAAGATGCTATACGGACCGTCTCATTGGCTACGAAGCATCTGCAGACAGACTAAGGACAATCTTAAATAGAAAATTCGACTGTGAATAACGATCAACAATTAATAGTCATCGAAACATCAGCAGCCATGCAAATTCTCTGCTGCAACTCGCAAACACTAAAACCGTATCAGTCTTTAATAATATGTTGCCGATATCTAATCGCTCGACATTTAAATTTCGTGTGATGTTCGTTAGCCAGGCTCAGGCATGCGCGCACAATGTGAACGTACTTTAACGCGACAGGCCGCCGACAGAGTGCGCCACGTCGGAATTCAGGGCGGTTTTCGACGACAGTCAGTCTTAGCGACGACGTTCGGTAGGCAGTTAGGTAGGCAGTCGGTGGTTACAAGAGCGACATGTTGGAGATCCGTGTGATTGTGCGCGTGGCGGGCGATCTCTAACGCGCGGTCTCGTGCGTTTTGCGGTGCGGTGCGGTGCGTGTACGATCACGACGGTGCGGCCGGCTGTGCGAGTGAAGAAACGCACGTCGCATTACATGTGAAGTGTCTCGGGGATACATTCGTCATCGCGCCTGCTGGTTTACCCGGCCCAGCAAACATGAGCTGGGGCACGGAGCTCTGGGTAAGTCTCGCTTGTTCACTCCCCCCCTCTCTCTCTTTCTCTCTCCCTCTCTCCCTCTCCTCTCTCTCTCTCTCTCTCTTTCTCGATCTTCTATCTTTCTTTCTCTTGCTCCCGTCGTCGCGGCGGTCGCGTACGTTCGTCCTTGTCGCGCCTCTGACCCTCCTTCCCGCGTTGCTCCGCGCCGCAGGCGCTCCGTCGGACTCGTCCGTCGCGATTCGCTTCCACCTTGCAAAACCGGAGAACCACTCCGAAAACACATCTGTTGTCTTTCTTAGCCGCGAAGCGCATCTCCGTGCGAGCGTGTACACGTCACGTAGTCGCGGCCGCGGTCGCGGTCGCGCATTTCAACCCGTTAAATGCACCCGTCCGTCCGTTTATTCGCTCGCTCGCTCTCTTGCTCGCTCACTTGTTCACTCGATCATCCGTCCATCTGCCATTCCTCATGTTTACACCGAACGTCGTATTCACGTTCCGCCGCGACGAGCAAACGCAATTCATGATCGAACGACGATGCGAAATTCTTACATCGCGCGTCGTCTTTCGTCGCCGGAAATCTCGTCCACGCCTCGTATCGCACCTTTCGGAGTTTTAGGTTTCAGGCAAGAAAGTCGCAAGGAGATATTTCTAAATGCTGACGGGACAAATATGTTCTTTATTAGAAATATCTTAGGCTCTTCCCAGTCTAGCAATCCGGAGTCTACCTGAGCAATCCGAGTTTCTCAGGTTTTTGTATTGTGTGCGGAAACCTTCGTCCTGAACGCAGCTACGTTCAGGTAGCTGACCGTAGCCGTGTCCCGTGTGACGTTTCCCGAGCCGCATACCTCTCTCGACTCGTCGAGAGCCCGTTCACGCTGCGCCGATGGCCGCTCGCTCACTCGTTCGTTCGTTCGTTCGTTCGTTCGTTCGTTCGTTCGTTCGTTCGCTCCATTCATTCTCTCACGAAATTCCCTTCTCGTTCTGCGCCACGCATAAACAATATTATTGTTTGCGCATATTTTTGCCCTTAGCACGAAAATGTCTGTGTGTGTGTGTGTATACGATTTCTACGTTGAGAATCGTGCAAAATCGTAGCGACTCCTTGTCGGATGTTAATGACATGTTTCTGTACTTATGTTAGCAGAGAGTTTTCTCTCGTCGGGGAAATCTTGAGAAAACGTCGACCCTCCCTTTGTTCCTCATGATTTCGGCTCTGTATCGCTTTATGATATTTATATTATATTTATATATATTATATTTATGATGAACACTGATACTGATATTTGAGTTGTTCCTAATGGCTGTGCTGGGTTAGACATTTCTTCGATAGTGTGTTATCCAGTTGAAAGACCCGGAAGAGCTCATGTTAAATGTAGATAGTATGATAGTATGTCTATGCGTAAAACAATTCAAAACTTAAATCTAGTCGTTAGATTTATTGGCATTATTTTCTTTCGAAATTATTTAGCGCTATTCATTCGTTTTTAAGGAATATAAAGTTGGAATTTTTTTATTATTAAGTTTCGAAGTTGTATTTTATTTCTCATCCGCAGAAATATCCTCCGTAATACAGTCTACATAGCGATCACGTACTTTGACAGTTCTGGCAACACAGTTTGATTGCGCCATTATTTGCTTTTGACTAAGAATTTCTTATCATTTTTTTTTTTTTTTTTGGTGAATATTCGCGGTTGTAGTGTGATGATCTTAAGGATTCGCAGTCGATTGGCTTCACGTGTTGACTAGTTTTCAAATTCAACGGATTCCGAAATCCGGAAATACAACTATTATAGCCAACAAGTTTGATTAATACTTCTTTCTGACGTATTTGTTGCGGATACTCAGAAGTAACCTCGGTGAGTGTGTTATGTTCATCAAGAATTACGGCACAATGACCGTGCGATTGCAACTTTTTTTCGACAAATATTACTCCTTTATCAGTACACTTTCTCCGAAGAATACAATTACTATCTTCTTGTATCAAACTGTCAATAAACGCTTCATCTATCTATCCTTCTACACACCTACCTATCTATTAAAGTCTTCGTTTTACCTCAAGCTATCCCGACATAATTTCATGACCATACAATTTTTTGCAACTTTTTTCGGTAAATATCTTCCCTCTATTCTGCATCTTCCTTAGAATGTATATTTAACCATCCGTTTGCATCAAACTGCCATTAAATGCTTCATCTATCTGTCTGTCAAATCATTCGATTCCTCTCGTGATCTTCGTGACTATACAATTATAGCCTTTTGGTAAGTGCCTTTTCAAGGAATGTAACATACTTCCTGCACATACTGAATGAATATTTCATTTCTATATCTGTCAAATCACGAAATAAAATTTATGAAGATTAAAAAGTCTCAGTATAACTTTATTTCTTGTATCATACATCATGTAGTTTCTGTTGCATCTTTTTCCATTGGTAAGGAAAGATTCTCCGGTACCTGTTAGAAAATCAAATATTCGTCATGCTTTTGCCACAATCAGTCGCAATCGTGATATTTACCGGCAAACGTTGCTTCTCCTCTCGCATATCTTCCGCGGAGTTTACACACTTTCGGCGGTAGAATTTTTTCCTCCACTCGCAAAGTTACCTGCGAGTCACCGTCGCCACTGCCATCATCTTCGTCGTCGTCGTCGTCGTCGTCGTCGTCGTCGTCGTTGTCGTCGTCATCGTCATCGTCGTCGTCGTCGTCTTCGTCTTCGTCTTCGTCGTCGTCATTGTCGTTGTCGTTGTTTTCGTCGACGACATGTAACCACGATATCCCCGAAAACCAGTTCGCTCGGCACTCGCCAGGAGTTTTGCCTTTTCGGTTGCTAGCCGCGGGCGACGTTCCTCGTGTCGTCTCCCCGCGGTTAGTCCCCTCCTCCTCTCGTCGCGCTTCTTGTGCACCTTTCCTGCCCCCTCATACAACCTCGCCCTTCCCTCGCACCTTGCCCATGGAGCATACGTTCTTTTGCTTCCTTTCTCGTGAAATCTTCGACGGCCACGACGACGACGACAATGTCGGCGGCCGATTCGCGGTCGATTCGCGTCTTTCTTACACCTTTGGAAAATTTTACATTAGAAAAAGAAAAATAGCAAAATGATGACTAATACTCTATTAAATTGATGAGTATATAGGACATGAGAGACAAGATGGAAACCACGGGATCGCGAACATGCAGCACTAACAGATCATAGTCATCAGATAATCTTCCGAGAAGATTCTTACGCGTATTCGTGCGTGCGCACAAAATTGATTCACTCTTTGCTCGCCAATGACATCTCTGAGAGCCTTCGGTCTTTCTATTAATAATTCATTCGCGCATTCCGCGCCATGATTTTCGTCACTTATTCCCGTTAGCCTACTCGATCGACCTGCCTGACTCAAGAAAGAAAGAGATCGCGTGTCGCATATCGAATTGCTATTCAGACAGAAATCAATGCAAATATGTCGTTCAAATTGTCCTAACGAGATATTTCCAAGCAATTTCCATTTAAGAAAGGCCTGCCTTCTCTCCTCCGAAGGGAGAGAAGGCAGGCTCTCTATCCCTCTTCTCTCGGTGCGAAGAATACGACGACGCGTGGCACGCCCGTCTTCTTGCGCGCGTGCATGTATTCGCGAGCTAATACCAGCTAACAGTTAAGCACGCACGCGGCCTGTATCGTGATTCACGGGAAAGTGTGTACGACACGTCAATGAATCGTGATACACGCGACACGTATTTCGGATCACGATCAGTCGCGAGCGCACCGATAACGGAGATCGCTCCCCGTTAATCGTACCTCCGCATAATCGTTACAATGCCAGTGATAATCACTTCGATACAAGACATTCGCTGCTTACTCGTCGCTACTACGCAGCGAGAATATACCACTCGAGATTTAAGAAAGGCGTAAGGTGTGTAAAGAACGTCCAATTATTTTCGCGGAAACGTCGCGAGACGTGCCTCTCGATCGAACGACGAAATGCCCGCTTTCTCACCTGCTTATCGTAGGAGAGAGAGAACACTTTCTCCGAAAGTGGCCAAAATAATGATCGGTCGATCGGTCGATCACGAGCGTGTACGATTGCTCCGATTCACCTCGCCGTATCGGCGAGGGCCAACACTGACCCTGACGTATTAATTCGGTCCCCCAACGCACCGCACAATCGATAGAGTGCGCGAAGGCGGTGGGAGGAACGAAGATATAATCGCGGCTGCTTACGTCATCGCGTACTGTATCACGATTCGGAAATGACGCCGGCGATTCCCGATTTCGCGTCGGAGAAAGTAAACGCGCCGTTCGGCTCGTAACCTTCGCAGCTTTTCCCTCCTACGCTCGTTTTGCTTCCATTCGCCGCGACGTGCGTAATAATAATCCGCGTAGGTGAACCGGAAGAGAGCGCGCGGCGGCACGTCGGCAACGGCGACGACGAAGCGGGAGCGGCTTTCGAAGCCGATCGGTATCGCGACGCGCTATTTTCCCTTTTCAAGAGCGCGAATGAGCGATATGAGAGGAAGACTATCCCCCCCATCCCATGGTGGGGCCCCATTGAAACCTAATCTCTCCGTCGCTTATTTTCTATCATCGGTATTATCGCCTTTGTACATAGAATATATCTTTGTTACAGCCGCACCCCCTGTGTATTATTATCATTGTTATCTGCGATATCTGCGATATCGATACAAAACATATGCGTGTTATGTGCCTGTATTTTTTAACTTTATGCCTATAATTATGCCGTTTAGAAAGATCGGTTTTCACTCCTGACATTTATCACAAATCGATACTTTCTCCAAAAGTTCCGGTACTCGATTAAAGTATCGCCGAGTGCGAGTGCGTTTTTAGCTGGAAATTCGTGTTGCTCGTCGTAAGGAGAGATTGCATTGGTCGTTCTTACCGGCGTAGTATTAACAATCGCCGCTAATTATCCGACTTTTCCGACGTTTCTCCGTCTTTTTGCCAAGTAAAACGGAGAGACATCCGGAAGTGAGACACTTGAGGCACGTCTTGGGAATGTCAAATCGTGAAATCACCGTCGCGCGGCGGTCGCACAAGAAGGCCGACAAGAGCCTTTTACGAACTAAAGGTTATTCATCATTCTTCGCTGAAACGCATAATCGACTAACGGAAACGCGCTCTGCGAAATTTCCTAATAGAGATTAGGAGAATAAACATCCCGTGCCGCTGTAACCGTACGTTAGACGCTCGAACAGCATAAAGGCTACTGCATAAAGGCAATGTCCTCGTGAAAAGAAAAACATTTTATTTCTTCAACTTTTGCAAAACTCGTTTCTCTGACGTGATTTTTGAGAGCAGATAATTTTCTCGCGCGATTCTATCGGATGGCAAAATTTTGCTTATTAAGTTTGCGTTTTCGCGCACGCAAAACGGGAAATTCCGAATGTAAGGTTTCTACCGCGCGATTGTGCAGACGCGAAAATTTCTTCACTGGTATTCTCGACACCATCGAGAAAACCATTCTAGGAAATATTTTGATACATTTATCGCTTCTTCATTTACACACTAATCATAAAGAAAAATTTCGTCTGATCGATTTTAACAGTACCGCTATAAAATTACTTTTAATGACAAAGTGCACTGAATGGGAACTCTTATCGAGACGCGTGGCGTGATTTAAATTTACCGTAAAGAAAAGGCACGAGGAAGTAGCGGACAGTAACGACTTATTTATGGCGTAATTATGATCGTGCCGCAAGAACTCTTTCTCCAGCTAAGATTTATCCGTCTATTCAGCGGATATCGCTCTTATCACACCAGCTTTTATCGCTTATTTATATTTTATTTGTTTCATCTCGAATGATTCTTATAAGTAAGAAGGGCAGGAATCAAAGGGATGTAATTGAAAAAATAATTTTCTTAGAAATCAAATTATTCTAGTTGGAGCTCAGTTCAACCAACCATGCGAAATTATTGAATATTTCTCCAAATTAATTTTCTAAATAATTATTCGTTATCTCAGTTATTAATAATGAAAATATATTAACAACATTAAATATATTAACCACGAGGATCGTCCATATAAAAGCAACGAACGTTTTTACGTACCTCCAATTAGCAGAAATCGATTCTATACACGTTTATGGCAGTCGATTATTTGAAAATTCGCCAACATGGTGAGTGCATTTTTCGATCGAATCGCATCGCAGCGAAAGGGTTAACCAGGGTGATTGGGCTCTAGCGTGACACCGCCTAAACGGGTTTGTCCGGTTTGGCAGATTCCAGTCAACACAGTTATTATTCGCTTTTCCCGGCTTTGCGTTACTTTCGCTCGAAATCCGACGAAATCATCCGGTCTTTCCGATAATTCACTTCTCGATACTATTCCACTTTTTATTTTGTGCGATACGTTCCTTCTATTATAACATTCTGTTATTATATTCCCTCTAATATAATACTCTGCCTGTCCATTAATGGTGCATATTAAGAATTCTCATTCACGAGAAATTAGCCTTTTTCACGAAATATCGATTATGATCTTTTCAAATATAAAAAGGTTCGTAATTCTTGTGGTATTTTATACTTTATATATAAACTTTTTTTGTAGAAACTTCTGGTATTTTATATTTTACATAAATTAAAGTGGTGAAATCAACTTTTATATAGGACTATTGTTGCTTATGCTATCTTTTTTCTCTCGCACGGTGCTGTGATTACGAGGTTATCTAAAACATATATCGTAATATCGGCTGCGTATCAAATATATTCTACTTGGCGATCCTTATCAGGCGAAGACATCCTGCTAACGTTATTACTGCAATTTTATATTAGTTTCACTTTTCCGTCTCTTAATTTTCCTTCGTTTAATGGAAATAAAAATACAAAACGTTTTAATTAAAATGCAACGTAAAATAATTATCATTTCTTCCCAAACAAAAATGTGTAGAGTCAAGAGTTGCGCTTGATAGTATCATCGACCTAAATATAGCAAAAATGGAAAAACTATATTTTCCAATGTTTACGTATGCGGAATATTTAACGTTCAAACTTTAAAACTGCTTACAATTCCCACGATTCACAGATAAATCGGTGGTCATTGTCGTGCATGGTTGAGTGAAGATGTTTGCATGATTACATGCTTCGCGTCTCAGCTGTTTGTGAAACTATGAAGGGCAAAAAGTTCGGAAATAGAGTTAACGATTGTTTAAATAATGCTATCGAGGGAACAAGACAAAATATTTGGCTTGGAACGATGAAATTTCGAAAATGTTCCGGTGATGTCGTTTTAATGTTATTTCGTGTAAAAAATTTTTTAATTTTTTAAATCGTGTAAAAAATTTTTTAATTTAGAAAATTTTGTTGAAATAAATTTCGTGTGCGGATTTGCTACATACGAAAGCAAGCTGATTTTGTTAAAAAATATATGAATTGTTCTTCCTTTTCAGATGTCTGCTACTTTGCACTTATGAAAAGATGCATTTAAGAAATTTGAATGCAGATATTCAGAAATTCGAATATTATATTATGCACCACGTATACGTGACGTTCTGCATAATTTGTTTTTACGAATAATAATTACTATGTGTCAACTTGCCAGCAGGGAGTATGTCAAATATTACGAAACTACTATTAAAACGAGTTTCATTAAAGTATTACGAGATTTTTAATTAAAATTATTCTACGTTTCTTACGTTTTTATCGTAAAGTTTATCTGAAAAATGCGACTCTTCGAGAAGGCACCGCAGACCTATTGTGCGTGCGGTGGTTCTTCGTTGGTCGTTAGTCACGAAGATGAGTATTTTTGCGCAACTACAGAGTGTCTCGCGTAATGAAACATTTTGACGATCATTTGTCTTCACACCATTAATTTTAATCCTCATTTTAATACACATGGTGTTACATGTATCTTTCAAATGTTTATGTTTTTCAAATATGTGAAATTCCATATTTCTCAAGAAAGATACAAATAGAAAGATACAAAGGTAAATAACTTATCTGATGTCTAGATGTCACACATTGAACACTTCTGATCGCGACTGGACACAACGATACGTCGGTCTCAAATATCCGCTGAAAGAGCAAAAGAGCGCCTCATCTGTGCGTTGCGCTACGCTCGGAAAATCTACGCACGCTACAACGTGAACGAATTCTACGTTCGTGCATGACACCCTGTAGACGTCCGTCTCGCCTTCCTCGGGCACGCAGCGTGCGTGGCCGCGTGGCCGCGAACCGCAGAGGAAAGAAACCTGCCCCACCCACGCATCGCCGCCGAATCTCTATAAATACCGAACTCTCGAGAGCGTACTTACTCTCGCGTTTACACGCGCGAGAGTGAAACGAACGAGCGTGCGAGAGCGAGAACGAACGAAGGACTGTCTGCGCTGATTAAGGCTATGCAGATTAGGCCGAGACACTTCTGCGCGTATGCACACACGTGAGGACACACCCTACCCCACGTTGACGCGCGTATACGAGCGAAATTAATACAACAAATGTAATTCCAATATAAAGAATGTTTAGTTGTACTAACTCGCGGGACTCGCGGGGATGAATCATGAATCGGCAGACTCTCGGAGCCTCGTACGAGAATAAAATCGATACGAGAACATGACGCTCCTCGCACGCATTACAATCACAAGATAGAATGTGACGGAATGACTAACGAACGAAAGCCGATGAGAGTACGCAACTAAAATTGATATGAAAGTATGACAAATAGATCGTTCGCGTTGTACCAGGTGTAACAATATGATATAACAGTACGAGTGACTCGAGACACTTCGATTCCTTTCCCGGCGACTGCTCGGATTTTATACTTTTTGTACCGCGTAAATGTGCGCAAATACGCACATGCTCTTGCGTAAGGAGCAAAGTATACTTAGGTGTCTTTCCTCGTTGCGGCGCGATCTTTCCAGTGATAACGCTCGTAATGTGTCGCTGTTCCGCGCGAACCGTCAGTGTACCGTTAAACCTCTTGACCCTCGGTATACCGCACTATATGATAATTGTAAGATGGAGTGAGTTTTATTTTTTAGAAAAAGAGATAAGTAAATCCTCTCCCTTTCTGTAAAAAGAAATCCGTAAAAAGAAATGAACGTTACGGAACGTTATTCTTTCAACAAACAGTTATATATAAAATCGCTTAAAAAATGAATTCGGAATTAATAAAAATTGCTCCCAATAGTTCCTGATGATATTACCGAGGATTAAAAGAAATATTCTTTTTCATTGAATATTGATTGAAAAATATTCTCCGTTTTCACATTTTCACGCTGCGCCATGCATTGTGCACCATGTGCAAAAATTGAATTTCATATCTATCCAAAAGCGGCGGATGTTCTTATGAAAGGAACGAGCGTTATTCCGAAAGGAACAAAGCGCTTGCCCGCGTCTCTCAGTGAGGAGCCCACGCACACTTCTTATCACCGCTGCATCCTCTTCTCTGATATCGAGGCCTAGATTACTCCTCGACATTCGCATCTCCATAAGTTCTCTTCGTTCATTTAATTTCCGTCATTTTCGCTCTGTGCGAAATCACGCGAGACAACTCATAGACCATGATTCAGGCGGCCGTTGATTAGAAAAGGCGCTAAAAAAAGGGGGGGAGTGACTCATACGGGCGATCAAATTCACCTCCGATAAACTGAAGACGATATCGTCCGACAAATATTTGCGACAACGATTCTCTTGAGGAGGAGATTGAAAGTCATTTCTCGTTATTTATCATAGGATCTGATCGAATCGAGTAGAGGGAAACCAAGGCTCGATTTGGGCTGTAGCGCGCCATTGTAATGATAATAATCTAATTGAATATGGAGTCGAACGGAATCGAGATGACAGTTGTTCAAATCCCCAAAAAATAGATGCGTCATTCGTCATCAAAACGTTGAGTTGAGAACGACTGGATAAACTCGTCGTTCAAATTTGGCAGACGTGCAAAATGGCGCACCTTTGAAGGGTAAAAAATTCTCCCGCACGATTCCGCGACGATAAAGAGACCACCGACGTGTACGACATACGCACGTCGTATGCCGCGAATGAGACGCACGCACCTCGACGCATATAAAAGGCCACGCGGTGCGAATTAATTAAGCATAATTGGCGAGACGCTCATCATTAGACAGTCTGACGTGTCGTGGTCAACGACACAAAGCAAAGCTCCTCAGCGTCGTGTACCTCTTTTTATGTTTTTATTTTTCGCACAACGGTCACCGGCATAGCGTTTGATCATCGCTTGCGCGTGTAATTTCGATTATCGAGCGAAAACTACTTTGTCTTGTGACGCAACGCTACTAATTAAAATGACGTTTTTGCACGCAACGTCGTAGCGCACGTGTCTCCTTTTTTCCTCGAAAGGTCGCCACGACACGTTACGTATTCTTCGTTTTTTGATAAACTGATCGCTCGGTAAGATGCAGCCAGTAGTCGTATTCTCCTGTTCCGTGCAAAATTATGGAGATGTGAAGAAAGAATGATAGGGATCTTTCGAGTGAGATTGATGTGGATAAATCGATAAATAAGATTAGACGCGATATATAACGCGAGGCGATTGCCAAGTCGTAGATACAACTAGTCACGATCATTTACGTCGTTATTGTTACTTGCAGCGTGTTCAATGCCTATAAATACGCACTCTTTGTGTACACGGCGCTTATAATGCGCTTGGCAGATATTACGTCTCACACGTATACAGATAAACGTGATTGCGTCGATGGCTTGCAGTGGGATTCGTTCTTCGAAGTGTTTGACGATGGAATCCGATTTCGAAATCGTACGATCCAAGATTCTCAGACTATCCCGGACAAGATCCAGAAACGTTTGGGAATCTGAAAGTGCACACGGGTAATCTACAGTCCCGTCACGATGAGTCAACGATGAGCAAGTTTGAGTCTCGCGATCGATCGGTCTTGTAATAGCCATGGCGGTCTTCATGGCAAATTAATTATCATCGAGAGCATGATTCGTCTTCGATCAAGTCCGCACTTGTGCGCGGAGATGTTGCAGGATTTACCGCATCTATTAAAAGCTCAAGAGCAAGGATCTGTTCGTGCTCATGAACGTGCGAATACCCTGGCGGCGCATATTGCCGACTGCCTCTTCGACCTTTGAATATTTTCTAGATAAGTGGTGCCACACTTCGGAGAGCACTTCGTCCAACGTCGTGCAATTATGAGCAAGTATTGCGAAAAGTAGCGACAACAATGTGAAAAAATTAACAAGTCAGGTGAGTAGAAAGCGTGTAACTACGAGTGGTCGCGACAAGTTTCTGGTGTACTATAAGACATGTACTATAAGACACAGAAAAACTCGCGAGAAAGAAAGAGCGAGATACACGAGGTACTGAATTTTATCGGTTGCTATTAACCTAGATAAGTTAATTACATTTAAATAGCAACTCTTAAAAAATTCCCGAGAATATATTATTTACGCGATAAAAAAAGACTGACAATTAGGACTTAATGATACAGCAATATCGGTAGTCATTCTCTCACTCAAGAACCAAATCGATCGAGTCGCGTTGTTGAAGCGGAGGCACTTCTTTACCGAAAGAAACAAAAGTGCTGCCGTGGCGGGGCGTGAAGAATGCCCACAAATTCTCAGGAATGTTATCGTAGGTCAGGACACGGACTATCGTATCGCCTTGACTCGTATGCTAACGGAGTAATGGGTAAACTTGTCTCCTCCGGTGAGAGGTGACACCGCAGGATCGGCGTCGAAGGCCGAAGGGCCCTGACTAGGACTGGGGATGCCTGGACTCAAAGAGATCTGTGTCCTTAGATTCTCTAAGAGAAAGATCGAAGAAACTGCAATCAAACTTCGTCATAATAATACATGTTACAGCGTCGCAAGTTACTCGCATTGACATATTCTCATTAGTCCGGGAAAAGATAGAATGCTGGAAAGTTAGCTTCATTTATACCTGATGCTGTTTGAGTCTTTGTTTCCGACTACATGACGGAATTCCGATTACCTACTTCAGTTACCACGTGTTCCCAATAGAAACTCTCGTCACGTGCCGACCGTCGCGAAGGCACGGAACGCATAATCTACGATTATACGTATTCTATCGCGTGATTCTATCGCGAACACTGAACGTATTGTGCCTGTTTGCGAGGTGAAGCCCACAAATGCATTCCGCGCGATTCCAAATGTACAGCAAAGCGCGATAATAGCGATCGCCGGCGATGCGACTTTTCTGAATTTTCCCCTCCGTTTTTCTCTGTCTCGCTTTTCCCTATAAGCTTTTCCCTATAATATAAAAATTCTTGCGCGCACAGAGCTATTTTCATCAGAGATTATCTTCTTTGGTTCTTGGTTTGGCACTTACCGTTATTTTACCGTTATTCCTCATTTATGACACGGTCCGCGTTCTTTTCAACATCGCACGAAATTAGGTCATGATAAAATATTAGGTTAAATTTTTCAGCGATATATCGAGTTTTTAGTAGAACTTTATCGGAAAAATGAGAATCTAGTTTCACGCAAGTATTGTGTTTTTTATAAGGTTCCTGAAAACATACATTGCCCTCCATTTTGTGGAAATTTAAACGAATTTAAAAATGAGACGGGATATGAACTAAAGTCGACGATTGAATATAGGTATTTGGAAAAAGTATATAATTTAAGAAACTAATAGCTGCAATTATCCTCTTACAGTTGACGATTCTAATAGTTTTAGACAAGCATTCTCTTTCCGTGATATTCCTACTGTATTTCCTTTCTTTATTCTCCTTACTATCCCCTTTATGCCCCCTTTGTCCTTTTTTCTACATCTCTCTCTCTCTCTCTCTCTCTCTCTCTCTCTCTCTCTCTCTCTCTCTCTCTCTCTCTCTCTCTCTCTCTCTCTCTCTCTCTCTCTCTCTCTCTCTCTCTCTCTCTCTCTCTCTCTCTCTCTCTCTCTCTCTCTCTCTCTCTCTCTCTCTCTCTCTCTAACTTCTGCCCAACTATCCCGTTCGCCCTTTATTTTCTCGTCTGTCCCACTCGAGTGGCATGAGTATACAGAAATGTGAGATCAATAGGGTGGAGAGGGTGGAAGCCACCCCCGACGCTATTTCGTGACTCATAATACACACTTGTTCGAATCCATAATAGGCTTTATTCGTAACTCTTAGTTTCCAAACTATTTTTACGGTATACCTTTTTTACTTGCTTTTATTTCAGGGTGCGCTGTTCTTATCGATCGTCTCCATAAACCTGCTCGTTTCTCCCCCATGTCTGTCCTCTCCCTCTCTCTCTCTCTCTCTCTCTCTCTCTATACCCCATTACTGCTGCAGACGTGAGCCGTACCAGAATCCCGGAAAAGTGAAAGAAAAATAAAGGAAGCATTTCCTGAAGAGAGAGCGGGCTTTTTCAAGTGCTCTTTAAAATTACCAGGCTCGCACATTCTCGACTTTCTTACATGGAATTTTTGAGGAATAGTTTGTCTTCTAATTATCTCTGTGCTTTGAGAGAATGTGAAAGGAAAAAACGATGGAGAAACGAAAGAAATATTCCCCAAGAGAAGTGAAATTTTCACAATATCGTTGAAAGTCGTATTATCGTAGGAATTTTTACAGTCCCAGAATTTTACCCATAGATTATTTGATCTCTGGAACTTTTTTAAGCACTTGGAGCTTTACGCACTTGCGTTCTGCAATATGTAAATTCGAACAAGAAGGAATGCAGATGAATAAAGGACGCGTTGGAGGATCTGAGATATCTCTCAGATATCGGATTTTATTCGTTGAACGAATTGTTCGCTCAAGCGTGGCCGTCCTTCTGCGAGAATACCTTTTTGGATAAGGTCGCACCGGGAGGGGGGGGTGAGTCATGCCCGCTGGTGCGTTTTCCATGTATCGACCTGCGGCAGCAGGGAAACGCAGGATTGGTCGGCGGAAGCACACTAGCCTCGAATTCACGGTGTCACCTCGACAGTCATCGATTTGGCATAATGGAGTATATAATCTAATTTGTTTCTATCGAATCGTCCAGCAATCAAATCAGCATGAAAACGGCAGTGGAAATTGGATGCGCTGTCGTTCCGATGCTATAGAGGCATCAATACTTCGATCACGCTGGTAAAGACTTTATATATATATAGCGAGAAGGGTACAATGTCCTCAATTTATTAAAAATAAAACAAACGCTTTCGATAGACTTTTTATCGAAAGCTGATTTTTATAAATTCTTCAAACACAAGTTTCAATGTTATCAACGCACGTAAGTAATTTCTATTTATGCGAATCAATCAATGTTCGAATGTTCGGATTATTTCCGATAATTACTCAAAATATTGGAGTTTTCGGATACGAAGATAAACTTAAAGATGCAGGAATTCGTTCTGAATAGTTCGTAGTTATCGACGTTTCCAATGCGCGATATGCAAATATTTGCATCTCTCCCGACGTTATCAACGTTTCGCGTATCCGGCGTGAAGGAAAAACGGAGTTTAATATTCCACGCCGAGATAGCGAGCGGGGCTGGAGGAGAGAAAAGAACCGATCGCCGTTCCACGCGTGTGCACGAAAGCCGCGGTTGGACTATCACCTGCGCTACCAGTTCTCCGTTATTTCATTGCAAATTGCTCGAGCCACGCTTAGAGTTATACAGTTATCACAATGAGAAAGTTGTTCCGATCCGACGTAGAGAGACGCACGAGTAACTTCGTCGTGATCGCGACCCGAGTGCGACTCAAATTCGCCGCATAAAGCTATAAACCTTGAGTGGGCAAAATAAAATCACCACGTGGGTCACGAAGAGTAAATTTATAGCTTAACCCTTGACCCAACGGGCGACGGCCCATGGAAAATATATCATTCCCGTGTCTTTTTCTTCTCATTTCTACTTCTTATTTTTTCCAATGTTATTCACGACAAAGATGATGGATGATATTGCGAATATCGTCGTCCTCCTTGCGCGATGCGTCTGAAATAATAAGAGACCGACAGAGAGGAAGAATTCAAAGTTTATTAATAGGCGAATCTATGACCTTCACAAATCGAAGAATTTGTAAAGTTAAGACTGCATACATTTCAACTAGCCTTTATTGATTCAAGGGCTGCGAAGTCCGTAGCATTCATGATTTGAATGAAAAAGTGACGAGCGCTTCTGCTTGTAGGATCTTTGGATTTAAGGCAGCAATTCAGTAACAAAATTCAGAAATTATTAATTTAACGAATGATATCGATTGAATCTTTTAGCAGAGGAAATTGCCATAGGTGCGAGAGATGAATGTCCCGCTGACTTATAGGGAGGGTGCATCAATTTTTTGTCGTATTTATTTATTAATTCGTTCACGGCTGAGTGGAGAAAAATCTTGCGCGATTTCCTCCTTCCGCTGTACATCGTTCGGTTGGCCAAGCCGCAAATCGCGGACACGTGACTCAGGTGTTCCGGTCGAGATCTCGTTGTTTTTTGCGCCATAAGGTGGCAAGGTGAGACATCGCGAAAGGAGACGAAGAAGGACGCGCTCGCGAGGCACGCACTCAGGCTGTAAGAAGACGCGCGTGGCCCTTGAATGGCCGCTCGTTGGGAATGAAAGTAACGCGTTTCGAATGCCAGCCATACGTGCAGACCAAGCTTTTGTCTCTCTCTCTCTCTCTCTCTCTCTCTCTCTCTCTCTCTCTCTCTTCGCCGCGACTTGTAACGCAGCCTGATTTATCCTTAAGCAAGCGTCATGGCGTAAATGCTGAGAGATACGATCGTCCTTGAACGATAAAGCTCACATTCCGTCTTGAGTAGCGAGACTCGATCGCCAGGCTCGAAGATGTTGTTTGCGGCATGTTCCTGCGATTTTCCAATTTTCCAGAAACCGAGAACTGTAAAACTCGTATCTTCTATGACGAAAGAAGAAGAAACGTGCGCCATTATATCGTCAGCGTATGATGCGTCTGCAGTAATCTTTACTCCGAAAAATTGAACACGCTGTTAAGACGGACGGACGGACGGCATAAAATGCAATTTTATTACTTGGAAGAATTATTTATTTTTCCATGATATTATTTTGCAATTTATATTACTTACATAATTTTTCACGATTTCCTTCTTTCTCTTTCGTAATCGAGTCATTAAGAACACGCGAAGATATGAAAAATTAACGATGAGGAAACTATGCTGCATGTTTACACCATTAAGTGTGAGAAATGGATGTCCCTGCGAAGAAGGGATTTGACTCATTTATCTCCCAGCTGATGATGTACCGCGGTTACGAGCACTTATGATTCGCAAATATATTAACGTTGTTTACGCGTTTTCTCCAGGCTCAGAGTAACTAAACGACGATAGCGTGTCCAGTTTCACTTTTCGTGCCGAGCCGCTAAACGACGTTCGGAAATCTTTCCGCGCGCGTCGCGCTTGCGAAATTCCTCATTGTCCCGTGGTAGTGATGGAGGTGTAGGAAGGGGAGGTGGAGGAGGAGGAGGAGGAAACGAGGGGCGTATGTGTGCCAAGAGGTTTTTCTCAGTCGTCGACCGCGATAGATACGGTCGGATTGTTCGTTCAACGGAGAAAAGTCTTCACTCTTTTGACGGACGAAATTTGCAGTTGAGAGAGCGAATAGCTTGAAAATAATGTGCTGAAGGATAAAAATATCGTCCTTGAAAACAAGATCGTTATCATCTTTTTACATGACTCTTAAGTACACTAAATTTCTCGTTCACCCTTCGTGATGATCTCAAGATAAAAATACATAACGTAACCGAATACTTAATTACTGATTTGCTGATATTATGTTACGTCAGCTTCTAATCTGTCCGTTTCGGCGACTCTGGAATATCTTCAATGTTTCATAAGTGATGATGCGTACAGATTTTTATATGTGAAGCGGAAAATCTCGAACGTAAGACTGTATGATCTTTTTTGTCTGTGCTTTCAGGACCAGTTCGAAAATCTGTCCCTGCATACGCAGAAAGGGATAGAATTCCTCGAGAGATATGGCCACTTCGTACGCGATCGCTGCGCTATCGAAGTGGAATATGCAGCGAAACTCAGGTGAGAAACGCAACATGTTCAAGAGAGACTATAGATCGAAAGAAAAATGAAAAATGGAGAAAAAGATTTCGAGAGACGTGACTGACACTTTTTAGATACTTTCGGAACGTTTGTCGTCAATAGGATTCGTTGCCTATTGTCCTATCTTTTATCTTTCATTTTCTCCTTTGTTTGAAAGTAAACGTCTCGCGAAAGATATGAGTGTGGAAACTGCGTGAAAATGTGCCTCTCTTTCCTACGAGTTATGAAGATAATTGATATTTTATGAAGATGAAACTCTGCAGCATAAGCAGGTGCTGCAAGGTCCGTCAATGCTCTCGTGCACCTTACACCTTGCACCCTGTCGTGCGGGTCGTGTTCGTACTGCTTCTTTTTTCCGAGGTGCCCGGACAAAGGGTGAGGCATCCGAGGCGGACGTTTTCAATGGGACATCCTGTATAACGAGCGTGTCTCACGCACCCCGTGAGTTCAGGGACGCTGGATGTGTAGCTAGTAATATTGTGTTAAAGGGATCCCTTGTCCGCTCCGTGAATGCCGTCCACTGTGGCGCACTTTTGTTCTATCGGGTGTCTCGAAATCCACCCACTCCCGCGCCTAATTACTCCGTTTTGCATTACGCTTAATTACTTGGTCGCGTTCTTCGGCGTTATTGTGCGCCGCGTGTCGCGCGAAAACGACACCTGCACACGATATCAATCATAACTAACATCGCAGCCCATCCTACGACTCGGTGAAAAATTCGCAAAGGCACGACTAATGCGGCACCGTGCAAATTCGTCCCGACGAAAATAACATTCCAGGGAAATTAATTTGCAGAGGAGCGACGAATTATAATTAGACGATGCTACCAATTATCATTACTGTATGTTTGTATTATTAACAAAAATATATTGAGATTATGCTATTGTTGAAACTGTAGGGTCGAGCAGCTATGCAAATCTCAGGCCTCGAGCGAGGTGCGAGCATCGTTAAAGTGGCATCGGTGAATTTTGACCCTCGAAGTGCACGAGGGGGTTAATCGAAGCGCGGTCGTGCTGGAACGAGTGATGATTTCGCGCGCTTCGCCGCGCACGTTCGCCTCGCTGTTGCATACGCGCAAATCATCGCGAGTGCACTTCCCCCTCGTCCTAATGCCGCCGCAATACCCGTCGTCCAACGACGATTCACTTTCGTGCAAAGTCGCGCGGTCAGCACTCTTCTTAGGTACTCTCACTCTAGGGCACCATTGGAAAATTTACCCGCGATTCCGTATAATATTCGACAAATTACCCGGCTACCAACTAACCGGAAAATTACCCGCGAGCACGTAACATCCGGAACACACAGAGTTGGCGGCGTTGGTGAAGTGTCCGGAAGAAAATCACGTCCGTACTATAATCTCTCTCGAAAATTCTCAGGGCCAGCAAAAGGGAGGAGAAAAGTTACCTGCCGGCTCGGGATACTAACTGGATAATCGGATAACATCCGGAGAATTGCCCGGACTGTACCGCGAATTAACACTGCGGAATCTCGAGTGCACAACCGTTCCAGATGATATAGCACTTCCTCGTGTCATATGTGATGCATCTGCGTGTTATCTATCCGAAGCGAGCTTTTGAAATTTTGACGGTTTTACCTTGTGAAATGATCCTGAATAATCCAGGCGATTTTTGGACGTAAGGGGCACCTTGTTCCTCTTCGTGTTCCCTTTTTCTCGTTTCGCTGCGATTTTTCCGCGGGATTCTCTTCACGTATCTCTCCACACCGTATCAAGGGCAGAGCACGTCAGATGCCGCGCGATAGCGTATTTATAGTCCGGTGGCGCACTGTAAAAATTCAAAACGACACGCCCAGATCCGCGTTTAATCCCGCGCCAGACCGAAAATAATACCGCGTGCTCTCTCCCTTTCTCGCGAGAGATCGCTGATAGTCGTTTCGATTATCGCAACCGCGCGAGTTCGTGATTTAACTCTCCGCGATGCGCCATCACTTCGTGATGCAAAAGGACGCGTATGAATCTGCGACCGCACGAAGGGCCCGCAAGTGGAGCTGATCGCCGTCCTGGTGAGACAAAGAATCCGCGAAAAGCAACGGTGCAACGACGGTGGTATAGAAATCACTTCCTGTCGATTCACTTCCGGGTTACCTAATAGCTCTGTTCGTGCTAATTATATAAGCAATGCTGGCGATATAAGCCGCGATGTCATTTCACCTCCGTGAGAACGACACGCGTGCACCAGTAATCTCCTTTCCTTTCTTTGTCGCAGGCGTCTCGTGAAGAGCTATCAACCGAAGAAGAAGGAAGAAGAGGATTATCAGTAAGTATAAAGCTACATTCTCTCTCTCTCTCTCTCTCTCTCTCTCTCTCTCTCTCTCTCTCTCTCTCTCTCTCTCTCTCTCTCTCTCTCTCTCTCTCTCTCTCTCTCTCTCTCTCTCTCTCTCTCTCTCTCCCTCTCTCTCTCCCTCTCCCTCTCTCTCTCTCTTCTCTTCTCTTCTCTTCTCTTCTCTCTTGGATTAGCGACGATCATAGATAAGTTCGTTGAGTACACATATGTGTACAAAACATGAAAGAATACAAACATGTATTTAAATCGCCCGCAACTGAGATACTATAAATTACAGCACTAGAGATGATCGAGAGAAATAGATACTATATTTTGACGGTTAAAAATGCAATATCCTTTTCCAAGATAATTGAAGTTCATAAGATTAAAATGGCGTAAATCAGTGTTCATTTATTTGTCGCCTTGTAGAACATAATAGGATATTTGTTCTGCTGTGCTATGTACCGAGAAATATTACGAAATATTATAATTTGCCGTAGAAAAAGTCTCGTTTTTGTAAATTATCGATTTCATGTCGAGTCTCGCGAAACACAAGGCATTTCGACTAAAATAAAACGAATTTCATTATGAGATGAAAAGCTCGCGGTTGCTGCGCAAAATTCGCTTATTCATCGAGTAAAAACGGACGCGCGAACCTTGATAGAAAACAGAAGCGGTCCGTTTATCTCATTGCGTGGGCAACATACTTTATAAGTTCAATAACTTCGTAAGAGACCCTCGCATTCTCTTGACCAGACCTTCGTCGTGCGTCACGCTAATCAGCGTGGGCCGAGATTTCGGCTTTTTGTGTTCCGCAAAATTGACTCGCGCTGACGCTACTTCATTTAACGTATTTCGCAAGCACACCCTGAATTTATTTCTTCCACGCGTCTTGATTATGCTAAATTGGAAAAAATTGTGTTACGTTAAACCAGTCAGTGTCATTAATATAAATGTGATTGCCAGGTATAGTCCTTGCCAGGCGTTCAAAATGGAACTGAACGAGGTTAATGATCAGGCCGGCCAAAGAGAATTGATTGCGGAAAATCTCTATGCTAACGTTCTACGAGAGTTGAACATCCTGGTGAAGGACTTTAAGGAAGATCGTAAGAAGCATTTGCAGGAAGGTGCACGACTGATGGCTACTTTAGCTGGCCAAATCGGCAACCTTGAGCGCGCTAGGAAGGCCTATGAGAAGGCTTTCCGCGAGGCGGAACGTGCCGTTGAGAACTATCAGCGAGCAGACGCGGATCTAAATCTCTCGAGAGCAGAGGTACGTGGTAAATTCTTCTTTGTTTTGATCAACATACTTTTTGGAAAAAAGAAAATCTCTAGCTTTTACAAATGTACCGTTTGACGTGAATTTAGATTTTTTAAAATAAAATTTCAACAAGCATGATGAGCTAATCGATTGTTTTGCAACGCCTAGGTCGAGAAACAGAGGATGAACATGACCCTGAAGACCCAGCAGAGCGAGGAGGCTAAGACGGAATACGCTAATCAGCTGCAGAAGACGAATGATATGCAGACGTTGCATTACCACACAGCGATGCCGGAAGTGTTCCAACATCTTCAGGTATTGCTTTGTGATAACCAAATACAATTGCATTCGCATCATCGTACTTGGTTGCATTTATTGTAATATTTCGTATCGAGAGAGATATTAAAGGATCTTTTATGTCAACGTACATAAAATTTAAAAATGTTTATTGTCATTTAAAAGATTGTAAAAATTTAGTATGAATTATTGCAACGATATTCCATTTAATTGTAATGTTTGCGATTTTATATTATATGTAACGTTTATGCTATAGGAACTAGACGAAAAAAGGATAAAGAATATGCGGAACTATATGATGAAGTCAGTGGAGACCGAACGAGCAGTAGCGCCGATAATTGCCCAATGTCTTGATGGCATCGAAAATGCAGCGAACGAAATCAACGAAAAGGAAGATACGCTGCTAGTTATCGAACGTTACAAGAGTGGTTTCCAGCCTCCTGGCGACTTTCCCTTCGAGGATCTGTCAGTTGCCAAAAACTACGATAGCAACAGCCAATTGGCCCAGCCAGTCATGCAGCCGATTCACAATCATCTCACAGTCAAAGGAACCGTCTCCGGCGGCAAGATCAAAAAGAGGGTAGGCCTTTTCGGGATCTTCAGCAGTAATAAGGTAGATATTCCTCCATGGTTTCTTTGGAAACTCATCACAAATTTTTTAATGCTGTTGGGTACGATATTCGTAATACTTACTTAGGGTGTTCTAAAAGAATAACTTTAGAAATACATATGATAACATAGTGAAAAGTCGTGAGTAATTTTAATTTATTTGTTAAACTCCTTTAAACTCTTTGTCTTACGTTTTATGAATGTTTTTATTAAATTTTATCGATTTTATCAATTTTAATCTCTAATGTAGAACAGTATCTTTTCGAGCACTCTACACGCTACAGCACATTAATTCTTGCGGAATCGTGAAGTTTACCGGTTTGATCTAATCAAATTATCATCATGGTCTTTTAACACTGATCATATATTTAGTAAATTTTCGTAGTATCCTGAAGAAATTGAACTGCAGAACTTGCACAATTCCAAACAAGAATTAACGCAATCTACTTATTGCTTTTATAAGTGAGAAGGAACGGATAAATAGAATAATAAAAAATATTACAGCATGCACGAAAATCCTTTGAAAACACCGCTATATTATGTAATTATTTGTATTTATCACTTATGTACATATATTGGTATTTTCTTATTCGCCGCCAGGCCTGCGATTTATTGTGCACACAAATTTCTATTGCGCATGTATATTATAGTAGATTTTGCATTCTCTCCAGCAGCTATAATATTATTTACCAGCGACTTTTCAGTTACGTTTTGCGCATTGTTATCTATTATTATTTGGAACGAATTATTATTTTTACGCATCTTTTTGATTATTACTCGAAGCGATTTTTGTGTCTGTATACCTTTTACAGTGCTTTACGATACCGTAGAACTTTATTTATCGAAAGCTTTAATGAAGCTTTGGCTAGATAATTTTTTAAATATCAATTTTTAACTGTATTTTATCAAAACAAAAAGAACTCTGTACTCTCTGTCTAATAACTTCATCAGAAGTCAACGAATTGAACTCGTCCATATCTTTCCATATTTTATACGTCCCAACTTGTAACTTACAATCTCTCTTATGTTCGATTTCGCATAATGAAAAACGTAACTTATTTTTCTTCTGTACTTTCTATTAATTTGGTGGATGGTTCAATCTGCCTGTGGCGTTCTTGTTTCCAATCATCATGGGCTATGAATTGGGATATTATCATATTTAGTAAGTACCCTGTAGTTTCGCTTATCTGCTTACAGTTGTGTATATAATATCGGCAATTTATCTGCCTTTTAAAAATAAATTATATATGATATCAAAATGTTTTATTAGAAAAGCGTGAACTTAGCGATTAAATATTAACTCCGATATAACAAATTTTTTTGCAAAATATTAGTAGATTTTTTTATAACTATTATAAAATGTAATAGTTATTTGAAATTATACTGTCCATAAATTAAATTGAATTCGATTCAGAATTTACCGTAAACGTGATTTACACTAGAAAATCGAGAAT
Organism: Harpegnathos saltator; assembly: GCF_003227715.2. Lineage (NCBI taxonomy): Eukaryota > Metazoa > Arthropoda > Insecta > Hymenoptera > Formicidae > Harpegnathos > Harpegnathos saltator. Next base: position 1,305,243 of record NW_020230012.1, read on the forward strand.
CCATTTAAATTAAAAAATTTTTTTAATGTAAAATTTATGGATCTGTACAATAATTTGAGAATTTAACTTTAATTTGCCTTGCCATATATATAAGCTATAAAGCTATTATTATAATAAAGATATCACTTCTTTTCGTATTATGACACATGAAATATCTTTATATTGCTTGAGATTAGTATTTTCGAGATAACGATCTCTAAGTTCTCGTTCACTGAAAGCGAGCTTTTATTGCTAACAGTTCGTCTTGTTCATTCGCTGAATGATACGCTTTTGGGATTTGTTTCATGCGAACAACAGAAGTTGATCGAGGTGTGCATAGCTTTAAAGGTCTGTCCTTCTCTATACAATCGCCGTCACTTTCCGATTAACCCTTTTGGTGCGCTGAACGCTTACAAGTGCTCGACTTGCTTGTCTTCTTTATTCTTTATATGCAATAGTAAATAGGTGAAACAAAGAGGAACGATACCTCTTTTGAAGTAGAATTGTGGCAATGAGCAATTCAATTATTCCGTAGAAAATTAAATTGAAGGAAGCCTTACATTTGCGAAAGCTCAGGTTGTGAAATCCGATTTTAATGAAGTCTATTGGTTTATCTGAGTTCACGAATTTATTGGAATTACGATAATGTTAGAGGAATTATAATTTAATTGTGTATTTAATGCATATACTGATTTTGCAGCACCAAGAGGGTTGGACGCCACCCCCATTTCTGAAATCATTTCGTTATCTTTATTTTTCATTATTTTATTGCAGAAAATACATTTTACCCATTATTGCTTAAAACAACGAATAATATTGAACTTAATATCAATATATCAAAGTTAATATCAATATATGCTGGCTTTCATTAGTAACTTCCTCAAATCTGTAATGAAAGTCCTCTAACAAAATGTGTTTCCGAGTTTTTTCATCATCCTTTTTTTTGTTCATTTCTTGAGACCCATATTATAAGTATTAAACTTCCAGTCAAAAGTAAACAAATTTTTATCAAGGTGAAGTTTGGAATGGAAAGTTTTGGAATTGAAATTTCCCTAATTCGGAATACATTGTCATTATAATATAATTTAAGGAAATTAAAATTGAAATATTGAAGTAAATTGATATAGTATATCTTCTTATCTATAGTATATCTTGTTTCGGTGATAACGTCGTTCGGCCGCAAAAGATTTCTTGGGTCTCAAGTAGTTGAATGTATCTAAAATAGTTTTGTATAAATAAAACTCATTACAACAAATTTCAGAATAATGTGCCTGGTTACGGCGACGGCGCTAAGGAGGACTGCAGCGATTTGCCACCGAACCAACGGAAAAAGAGATTGCAGCAGAGACTGGATGAGATCCAGGCGAAGATTCAGCAAGAGACCGCGGCAAGGGACGGTCTGATGAAGATGAAGGGCGTGTACGAGCAGAATCCCGCTCTCGGAGACCCGATGAGTATAGAGGGGCAGTTAAACCAGTCCAGCAATAAGCTGGACAAACTCGGAGCTGAGTTGGCAAAGTTTCAAGGCTACCTCGAAGAAGCAATGCGCGTTGGCGTCAGTTTGTCTAGGTAAGAATGGCATTGTTAGAGAAACCGCTGAAAGATTTGTATCCGTATCCGTCGTTTGCATAAATAGCTATTTTAAAGGAAAAAAGATTCAGATTCAAATAAAAGAATAATATATTTAATCAGCTTTTAGATGTTTAATGATGGGTATTTATACAAAATAATGATGTACAGTTTTACGACTTTTTTTTCATTATATTTAGAACTTTACAAATTTTATTAACTTTGTTATGTTTTTTTAGCCCAAGTCAAGCACCACGGAAACCCACTAGTAATGGCTCGGCAACGAGACCGTTGAGTTCACGAAGATCCAGTCACTCGGGCGGTGAAGAAAGCCTCTCGAGGTCCGCTTCGGACTCGAGCGTCAGTAACGCGAACGCGAACCAACCCGTTTACAAGAAAAGCGCACCGGGCACGCCGCAGCCGACGCATGGGTAAGTCGTTTTGATAATATACGGTGAAGTGTGATACTATTTTCATACACGCAACTATTTTTATACACGTAAGTTTGAAAATTTTGTAAACTTTTCGATTTGTGAATTGATTCTGTTATTATTTGCGCCGAGCGCGCTTCAGATTCTACGAATATTGTTCCGTCGTTGTTATTATAATATTATATCGTATATTCTCCGTTTTATAACTTTCTTAATAAATCTGTATTTAGAAATATAACGACGACTACAACTCTCATCCGATGGCTCTTATCTTATCGGTAGCGACGAGCATAAGTAACAGAGATAATATTTCCGATGTTACCATATGAGTCATGAGTTTTGTACCCATTTCAAATTATGTCAAATATAACCCCATCGTCCACAGATCCGAATTAAATCGCGATCTGGTCGCGTGCAACCGTTCCTTCCCACGAGAATATTCTGTTTACAATATCGGTCAACATAAGTGAGAGTAGACTAGACATTTACACTAGACGAATAGCCACGGTTTTCGTTTTATGGTACTCATGCACAGTTCCACGAACAGCCCGGAATCTGGTCTCGGCGAGTCGAGAACGTCGTTACCTGGCAGCGGTGGTGAAGAATATTATGTTGACGAGGTAGACGCGCAACCGCCATTAGGAACATGCCGAGCGCTTTATCCTTTCGACGGTAAGAAATAGAGAGAGAGAGAGAGAGAGAGAGAGAGAGAGAGAGAGAAAGGTATTCCTCGAAAATTTTCAATCTCAAACATAGTTTAAAAGGAAAGAAAAACAACAAGCAGTTGTTTCATTTTCACTATTGCACAATTGCTATTTATTCGTATGTAATATTTTACGGAGTAACATTTTTATTAAATTTTATACTCTTACAGCGACCAGCGAAGGTTCCATACCCATGTACGACGGAGAAGAACTATACATGATCGAGCTGGATCAGGGAGACGGCTGGACCAGAGTTCGACGCATTTCACAACCAATCGAAGGCTTCGTTCCAACTTCGTACATCGAGTGTCATCTGTACAACACTTAGCCGCTTCTCTTAGGACATTGAGAGAATTGCGTGTGGCGCGAAACTGCTCGAAAGAGATTACTGTCGTGGGCTTATAAGCATAGGGCACCATCGCGGACTTGAGGGTCATGTGTTGGTTAAATTTCGCACGGGACATCGACCACAGTGGCTAGCAGGCCTAAGTGAAAATAATATAATTGAACTATCTGCTCCAACTGGGAAACCCGAAGGATCTCATCAAGAATTCTCGAGGACGCAATCAAAGATTCGCCGATCTTTTGAGTGCGTTGCGCAGCTCAAAATCATGTGTCATGTAAATTGTGAATCTTAAAAACCTACAATTGAGGGTTCGATAATTAGTTCGATGAGTGTATAAGAATCAACATAGGTTGATTTCCAAGATATATCAATCTCAGAAAATTTTAAACCAGAAAGATATGAAAGTCAACAATCTGCTCACTGTTTTAAGGTTATTAAGTGTATATTCTTGCAAAATCAGGAAGTCCGTTCAAGGTTCACGATCTGGAAATCTGTAGAAAGAATTCATAAAGTTGCACGATAATATCGTCGACGTAATTGCGTCCATCGTCGAATATCGCACGCGTTATTACTTCCAACACACGTCCCTCCGGATCCCTGATCGATCAGCCGTTAGTTCGGTCAGGAATGTAAGAATGATATGCGAACAAAACAAAATGCCCCGCTTTGTGATCAATCAATATAAGCGTAATAGAAGCGTAGAATCGAGCTCATTCTCGGGCTTACTAGATCCCTAAGAAAATTAAATCCTTGTCCGGATTGATTAGGGCGCCGTGACTCTTCCCAGCAAAGCAAATTAACAATCCTAATCTTTTTGGTCATAATTATGTTAAATTATAATTATTGTATCGATTATGTGTTAAATAGATATTATTAATAATGAACGTAATATTTAAAGTTACTCGACTATTTTCTCTCATTCTAATTGTGCGTTGTTTCTAGAAAAAGTTGCAGCGGCCCTACAGTCTTTTTCGCTTTTCATTCCGAAATTATTAATTAATATTAATAATTGTTAATTCTTTATTATTAGGAAAAGTTTCAAGCGATAGCTATTGCTCTATATTATTTATCGCGAAGAACCACATCGCTTTTACATTCTGCGTTAAGTTCGCTATTCGAAGAAATAATCTAAAAATAACAGTTATTGCATCAGTCTCGTGAATATTTTTGTTTAAGATTACTGTACTATCTTGCAGACTGTGTATTACGTTTTAATTTGTCAATATATTTTTTTATTTTAAAGTACTTTCATATAAAAGACAGCGACAACCCTGAATATTTACCTATTTACTGTAGGAAACTTGTAAAAATCCAGACAAGGATTTAATTTATACATCTGTACGATAGTGTTATGTCCAATTATATGCAGATTCAGTTGTACGCATTTGAAACTTTTAACCCTTAAGCAGATGCAAATGAAAACAGATCAACAGTTGATCGGCGCGATTATTAATGAAAATCGCAATTAGAAGTAGATAACAAATTATAATTTTAATCGCAATTGAAATGATGAATTTTATAGGAGAATTGACCTGGAATGAAATTAGAAAAAAAAATTACAACGCGCGATATGCTTATCTTTATAAAAACCTATACACCTAGTTTCTGTAACTTAATTTTCGGGAATTAATTGAAAACAAGTTCTAAATTCGTTGGCTGCATTTCAAGTTGCATTGAGTAAAAAGTGGCCAAAACGTATCGAAACCAAGTATATAGATTTCTTATCGCTTCTGCGATTGCGGCAATACGTCTGCTTGAGGATTAAAGCACGAATTCTTCGAAGGATCCGACATAGAGACGTCGTCGGGCTGCCCTCGATACACTCGCGGCTTCTCAAAACGTGTCCTCTGCGCGTAGCTGTGCACGAACGAAACATTTACGACCCCGTTAAAGAAAGTAAACTATCTTAGTATTAATAATCGCATCCCGCCTACTCGTCACTCGTAAATTAATTGCGACCGTTGTAATCGTCGCTGCACCGAAGTTTTATCGTTCTTTTATCAACTTGATTCGACGTCGTAAAAGGCAACCGACTGTCTCGCGAACGGTTCACTGTCACGCTGAGAGAACAAGAGACTGACCTTTGCTGGAGTTTCATCATACTCGCTATCCGAAATTTGGCACTTTCGTGCTTGTAATCAAAATTGCAGGGTACGATGAAATTCTAGGAATCAAAAGTGTGACACTAAGAATCGATCGAATGTAATCGATTCAAATTATCTGGTAGCTGGAGCTTTTGCGGAAGATTATTAAGTTCCGCAGAGGAGAAAATTGATACATTTATGTGTACACATGTGTTAGAGTTTGTGAAAATGAGAATCTTCAGAACGTGGACAATCCTCGAGGATCCGTGAACTGCGGCACCGAGAGTTCTACTTTCACATTCGCCGATTCGGTGCGACGAAAAGTGAGCCGTTCCAACGGAACAGTCCGGCACGCCATGTTTATGAAGTTGCCTGAATGTGAATCTAGTTAGCGATAGACTTATGTAAATATTGCCAGGAATGCGGGAGCGGTAAAACGAGGCGAGTAGCTATTGAGCGTGCGAGTGCCAGAATCGATATTAAGCCGCGCAGGACTCGCTTTCGTAACGGACAGATTCGCAGGCAAAGTGTCCTGGAAGGATTTGCGACATCTGGGAATTTCAGACTCAGATATTCCAAGGAAAGTCCGCGCGAACGCGAAAGCCTGCCGCGTTCGTCCTAATTTTGCGAAATCCGGGAATCGTGTAACCGTATTTTCTCGCGCATTGACAAAATGTATATGTATATATTATATATATAGATATATATATAAATATATTCGATCGTCAACAGGCGTAGCTTCACTATAGTTAGAAATATGCAAGTACACAATTGAATAAGATTCATAGTTCACCCAATACTCACATACGTACACACACACACACACACACACATATGTACACATATACACTTTCCTGCTTTTCGTCGCGGCTGCTTCCGGTTCGTTAACGACGAAAGCAAGTGAAATGCTCGGTAATTATGTTAAGATGATGAAATACCGGCCGTTGCGTGCTCTGACGTTTAAATGTGTCTGTTCTATGTATATTTTGTGATTTTCTATACACGAACAAGTATTGTAGATAACTAATTCTGCGATTCATTATACTTTATTATTATTTTTATTATTATTATTACTATTATTATCATTATTATTAATATTGAGAAAATATAGGTACTAAACCAATGTATCTGTTTCAGACACGTTACTACAATCTGACTAGTAATTATGCCTCTCGACATCCAGATATCCTCCCTCGCATGTAAATATTTGATTTTATATTATACAAATATATATATATATATATATATATATATCGAAACTATATTAAGCCTATTCGTTTTAGTTAAACTTTTTATACTTTTCTTTTTTTTTTTTTTTTTTTTTTTTTTTTTTTTTTTATTCAAAGTATCTAAACTTATAGTCTTTGCCAGAATAGTTGAGACCTTCTTTTCCTTAAATAATCGAATTCAGTTTTATATAAATCATTCATATAAAAATAATATGATAATTATTGTGTGAGGAATGAATGTGTGTGTGTGTGTATTTATCAAATATAGTTGTTACAGTTAATATAATATTCTTATTTGACAGAATATATATAGAAAGTATATAAAAGTACGACATATACTAAGCCACTAAGGAATCAAACAGATTCTACAGCGCGTGCACGGCTGCCACATAGTCTGTTAGTTTCGCGCCGCGCTGCACCATATTTATTTATCTCGTTGTAGTTCCACATTTTTTCGTGTTTCTTAGCGATTATATTTAAATATTTTTTTATAAATGAATGTCGTGAGAGCCGAACAAAATGTTGGACCATCGTTATGTCATTAATTAATGTCTGCAATCATAATTAGCTGCGGTTTCCTGTTTTGTTAAACACGCGAGTATTTCGATAAAATTGGAATCATGTATCTTTTCGACATGAAATTATCGCGAATTGAAAACTCAGCGACGCGACGGCGTGATTCGATGAATGAATTTCACATCTAACTACGAAAACGCACAGAGAAAATCTGAAATCCAAGAATACTAAAGGCGTTAATTGTATTTTTGTTAATTTTGTTAACACGTAATTGGAAGATTATAAAGAAATTTTTGATTGAGACAAAAGAGTTTAGTCAAGATATATAAAATTAGAAATAGATAGAACAATTTAACAGCTTTGAAGTAATTTGTTTTTTTTTTAGTAGTGTCTTTGAGTTTTTTATTATTTCGTTATTTAATTCAACAGTTTAAATATTGTTCGACATACCCAGGATGCATGCTAGCACATCTATTTCAGTAGACCAAGGTAGCATCGACTTTACCTTCGTCGAAGTTCTATAAGTATACCACTTACGTTTCTATTAATGAACCGTTCTATATGCCTGAAAGTACGATATACATACAGGATAATAAAATTCACAACACGACACTTTTCTATCGTTTATTTTCTGTAATACAGAATGTCGTAAATTTCTGCCTGACTAAAATAGTTTGTCTGTTCCACAAACATTGTGCAGTTCCTATTTTCTCGTTAAAATGGAAAATAGCATCATATTTAATCATGAGATACATTGTATAAAATTTAAAAATTGATATATCGAGAGGTCTTTACCGTATAAAAAAATCAAAGCGTAAAATTCAGATTAATAGTGTAAATATATTCAATTTGCAATACGAGTCATTTCGACACATTGCAAGAATACGATTAGAATACAAATTGCAGTATAATAATTATTACAATCAAAACACGGACGTTCAGTCTAATAAATTAGTAATAAATTTTGCCAATCCAATAAGAAAGGAAGACAAAAGGTGTTCTCATTTTTATTCTGTTATATCGTTATAATGCGTGTCTCACATTGTGTTGAAATTTCTATATAAATCCTTGGATGTATTATATAAAACTAAGGATTTGTGGAAAGTCTAGTCAAATATCTAGGATCTAAAAAATTGAAAATCTACAAATCAAAGAATCCACGAATTGTAAAATCCATGAATCCATAAAGAACGATCTGCAAATCTACAGATCCATACATCCAAGGACGATTGACTAGATAAAAAAAGAAATTCAGAAGACTAAGACAAATTTAAGAATATAATCGTTATTCGCGCTGTTGTATTCGCAAAACACGTACGATTCTATATGTTTGTACAGCTTTGCGAAGATACGCGCAAATTTGCGTCGGCGAATTTATAATTTTTTTCTCGCGGGACACCCTGCATCCATACTGCTAACAGCTACTTAATGGTGTTTCCGTTATTCGTCGCCCTTTTGCATATTAACTCTTTGTACTCGATTTCTACTTACAAAATCTGACTTTATTTGTAATTTATAAATTTATGTTGCATAATAGTCTTCACATCTAAATTGAAAATGCGCATAGCAATTGGGAAAAGATTCTCAACGAACGAAGAATTTATGAAAAATCTCATACTTTTCATCTTTACGTTATTTCGCTATGTTTTGTGAATGTGACATATCGAATCACTTTATGAAAAATTACACAGTAACGTCTCGTTACGTCGTGTTACGTTGTGCGTCATATTCACGATGCTCGAATGCAATGAGTTAAGTATTAAGGAGTGTAGAGCGGCGTGTATACATAAATCGGCAGTCCGTAGCGGTAAATTGTCCATAACGTCGACGGACAACAATTACGTTAAAAATATCGTCGATACAATCGTACGTCCACGAACGACACGCTAGATCAGGAATTCAAGGATCCGCATATACAGATTTCTTTATTCATTACTTGACAAATCCAACCATTCTAAGAATTTGAGACAAATGTTAGAAATCTCCGTCCCAAAGCAGATTCTATGAATCTAAAGATCTACGATGATAAAAAACAAAGCACTCCTCGTTGCAAATGTCTAATAAGATTCCAGGATTCTGGGAACCGGAAATCCTTGAATTCAACAAAGTGTCGAGACATCATCGTTGTCGTTCACGGTTCGTTTGCATCGGGATAAAATCTAAAAATCCACGCGGTACAAAAGAAACACGAGGGATCGATCAATCTCTCTGCGAGATCGACGACTGATCCAGTAATAAAGTACAGATCGCTAAAATAGCATTTACAAATACGATAGAAGCGGACCGTTTCGAGTGGTGATCCGCGCGGTTACCCGTTATCACACACAGTCCATCGTGTTATCACTGTACAAAAAATGTCGATGTTACTGCTAGTCCGCGAAGTTTGAGCAATCTTCGTCGAGAGGACGCGAGGACGGTCTTGTCCGTCGGCCGTCTTCCGCGAGATCGGCTGCTCTCGCGCAGGTTTCAAACGTTCAGGTCCTCCCAACCTTCCACCTGCCGAGGACTCAGCTCGATTTTGATCCTAGTCAGAGTGCCCAAGAGTTCGTGTATTCTGGCCGATAACGGATTCGCCTGAAGATCGACGAATTCCAAAACGGGTGCGTGCCTGAGTCTCTCCACGTCGACCTCTGCGAGAGTGGATAAGAGATGTGAGTCCAACATGGTTTTGAGAGTTTTGAGAGAATTTGTACATTCGAATCGAGGAAAAATGACAATCGCATTTTGCAAGGTATTCCCACACAGAATTATTATAATATATGTAATTTATTAAATTAGTGGAAAAAAAGTTTAGAGTGACATTTTTAAACATTTTCAGATTTGATTTCAATAAATCGTTTACATATTGCGTAAACAATTAACGCTAATGATTGTCTGCAGTCAGAACATTAATTAAGTCAGAACAGAAATTAATTAAGAAATTAATTAAGAAATGTCATACACAACGACTGCTTGGTCGATGAATCATTTATTTTTATTGAATGCGACACAGCACGAAATTTGACGTAGAAATTGAACCGATCTTTCGGCTCACCCGATATATTTGAATAGTGATACAATCATCACGATTGAAATCGATAATGTCGCTATTCGTTCGGATTGCGATCGCGGTTCGTTACGTCGTCTCTGTGACTCCGTACTCCGCACCGCGACCGCGCGTCGGCGGCTGATCGCCGCTGAAAGTCTCTTATGTAACGACGACAAGTGATCGATACTGACCGATGATAAAATTGTTGTTGGCCAGGAGCCGCTTGAGCTGCGGCATCCGCCAGACGACAGGTGGTAGAGCGATGAAAGTGTTGTGCGAGATGTCGAGTCGCTCTAGAGCCTGCAGTTCGGCGAGCTCCTCGGGCAGCTTGCTCATTTGATTGTGACTCAAATTCAGTTCTGCAAACGACAACACACAATGACACGCGTAAAATGCGAGGTAACGAGCAAGTAATGCGATTAAATAGTCATGTTCGCGCCGAACGAGAGCTCGTTCCAAAGTTGTGTGAGCGGCGAGGTTCCTTTAAGAATAAAATAATAATAATAATAAAACGCCAAGGGCGTGGAAGGGATGTCACACACGCGCGCACAATGCAATTTGTCACTCACCGGTGATCAGCGAGAACTTGACGGCGAACTTCGCCGGGATCTTCGTGATCACGTTTCCGGAAAGATCGCATCTCTTCAGTTCCGTGTGTCGCATTAAATGGTAGACCGCGTCTGGGATCTGCATGAGCTGGCACTCCGATAGGTCTAGGGCATAAAACGACGGGACATAGAATTTCCTAAAAAATATAATAAATATGCTGGCAATGTGGACGATTGGGAGGGTCATCGTGATTTACGGCGATACTTTTCGCAAACGGTTTGTCGGGATCTTGCAGTATTCAACGAGACGTGTCTGAATCTTAATAACTGAATCACGTAGATTTGTGAGACTTGGAGAGATACCGAGTTCGCCATCGAATACAGCCGTGAATACAGGCGATTTATTTCCTCAAAAGTTTTTCGTTACTCAACAAAAGTGGAAATACGCCAGTCTAGGTGCATCATAATGGCTGAAAGTGCACTTAATGACGGCACGAGTTTCACGCTTTCTCCGGCGCGGTTTCCAGCACGGAAGACCGCCGACGCTGACGTCAACTCGCGAAGCGAAGCGGGAGTCGCGAGCGCGTTATGGAACAAACGTATTCCGCGTTATATATTTATCGATCATCGCGATCGCGCGATTTTACAGCGGTAGAGCGTGCGGTTCCGGGAGGATAATGAGTACCAGAATGAGTTGAGCGCGATGCGGCAATGCCGACGAATAAACGACGAATGCCAAATTGAATTTGTCAAATCTTTAAAAAACCGAATAATCTCGCAAATCAGACCGCCGCCTCTTGTGCCTCTCGCGTTCTTCGCGCGGCTAACGGAACCTAGTGCGTGATTTAGTTCGCGACACAATTAAAAGTGGGAGATAATAATGAGCCACGGAAGCAACGATGAATTGCAAACCCATCAAGTGTGTATATCAACTGTACGATCGTATGATCGCCGCCTTCGAATTCGCCTTCGGACACAATTGCATCGTTTCGCGTCGCTCGCACTTTCGTAATTCCCGCTACGCGACTGACGTGGATTGCGAAGACACGTGGAAAGTCCGAAATTCGCGATCGATCCCACGGGATTCATAAAATCGCCTCTCTTCGCGCGAATCTCGAGCCGTACGAGCGAGAGAAGTCGCGGAATAGCGCGCGAACGATCGCACCGACCTCGAGCGCTTTCACCGAATTCTACGATATTTTACCGAGGCTCTCGTTTGCCTGCGCCTCTTCGCAGCGCAAAACCACTCTCGTCACCGCGTGCGCCATGTTGGCCGTCGCACTGACTCACCAAGGCGGTCCAACTGCGCTCGAAACACATTTATTTCCGCCGGTACTCTCCGAAATAAATCCCACGACCTCGCGCCGGCCGTGATTTTCATCGCGTTTCTCGGAAACCGGGAAATCGCACGAAGGAAGTCGAGAAAACGCGGACTTTTCGATGCAACGATGAACGTCGAGAAGCTCACGAGTTATAATTCGTTCGCGTCGCGTCGCTTTGAAAAATCGAAAGCTCGACGCGCTACATTTTTTCGCGAACGCTTTGCAATTCTCTGGCCAACTGAGATTTTGCCTTCGACTCTATAGTTATCTTTCAGCTTAGCTCGACGCACATCGCTGCGGCCGCTAGTTAACGTGCGTGCAATCGTTTTTTCGCCACAAAGTGGTAAAAGAGGCTCGATAGCAAGCTGCCATTTAAGGTCGCGCTGCCTTTATACGGAAACTCCTCGCATCGTAGACGCGTCTGTGCGTTTCGCACTGGAAAGTTCCTGCGTTTTTTGGATTCGCGAATCTTTTCCGTACGCGATGCACGTTCTCAGCTGTAAAAGGCGTTTATTGTGCCGGGAGCAACAATGATAAAAAAAAAAGACAAAACCTCGTTCAATCAGCAATTAGCTACTTTCGACGAGTTTAGCTTATGAAAATTAACTTATTTAGAATCCAACGTTCAATTAATTTTGTATCGTAATTAAAATGTCCCAGCGTGGTAGTTGAGCTGTTATTTGAAAGTAAACGACACTGTTTTAAGGTGAAAAAGAAAAAAGATACGGAAACATCTCGAGCGCAATGGATTAGTTTTTATTGTTTATTGATCATCACGACAGATTAGTCTTGACACTTAATTCTAGCAACGCTCAGCTGACTGGTACAAATTTGGCGAAGAGGCATTTGTCCGCTATATATCTTCCGCCGGCGACGTGCGCAAATCTGGATTATGTCAGCAGTTCCGGTGGAGTTCGAAATCCGTGATTCTCGAATTTGGATCGGAACTAAGAGAGGCAGAGGATCCGTAGCGGCCGCGTAGGAGATCGCGATTTTTCCTCGCTGCTCAGCGTCTCGCTGCGTCTCGCTGCACCTCCCGTTTAATACAATGCGAGTATGTATGCAATAAAAAGATTCATAAAAGAGGAACAGCCTCCCAGCGGCGTTCGCAATGGCGTAGATCAGCATTGCCAAGGCTCCGCTTTACTATTCCGAGATCGACCTTTCGCACGTACCGGGTGTCTCGCGATGTACGCGCGAACGCGGCGCGCGTCCGTCGCGAGAGTGAAACTCGCGCGAGTGAGAAAGAGACAAAGACCGGATGCGCGTTGTGTAACGCAATGTTTATCCAGTCAATTATCTATGCTGGAGTATGCCGGAGAGCGAGCATTTCACTTTTATCCGCGCCGGTACACGAGAAACGCCACCCAGTGGTTTATTTACCCGTTCTCCTTCAATCCGTCATCATTGCCGTCACCGGAACTTCCTGTTATTTGAATTGCCGATCGATGTAACACACAGAGTTTTGTAACTCGCTTTGCAAAAATCGCGTATGCCGATTCTTAGCAAGTTTCCAGTCGGTCGTATCAATTTGTACGTCTCATTGCGAGACGATCCTTTTGTTTTTCTTTTCCTTTTTAATTTACCTCCTCTCCCCTGAGTTTGACATATCGAACTTTACTGAGTTTCATCCAGCTTTACTATGACTGGGATTAACATCGCGGTTACGAAACGGCACGGAAACGTTCTCGGCCTGTCATGTGATCAATTTTACGCGACGGATGCGTAATTCGTACTTTCTACAAAATTACACTGTAACTTTTTGTTAAAACTTATAACGAAAGATCGCGATGTAAGATCTCTTTCTCCATCTCTTGCGACACTCGCAGATACATTTTTAATCGTCGTTGCTTGCTTTCTCCTTTCTTTTTCCACTGCGTAGCAACAATGTCACGTGCGTGAGAAAATGTGTACCTTTAATCTGACAGAAGATAGGAAGGTTCGTTAACCACACGACACGAACTTAGTCATCGACTTAGTTATCGCGCGTTTAATGCATCAGATAAGATAGACGAGAATACGCAGGAAAGTGTTATTATGATTCTGTTGTCACCCTAATACAGTCCTATCGCAATTTTGTAACTGATTTACAACGCAAATCTCTGCTCCGTAATTTTCGATCCCCTATGGAGCTTCGGCAGATCTCAATTTAATTAGAATATTATTGACATACCACGCTGACATTTATTATAAATTTTCAATTCCGCGCTGATTCTTGTTTTTCATCCAAGTTTGACTCACAGACTTCGAATTTCACAGAACTGTGGCAAAATTTTGAGTCCACGGTTCAGTCTATATAAACACGTGTTTCTCGAAGCTCATGATTATTCTCTCAACGCTGCAGTGTATAACTTTATGCGAAAGATTTGGCGCTTATATCGATTGTCTTTAATGCCCATGAGAGTGAAACTGTAATCCGTGCGAGATTATAAAGCCTGATGAGAAGCAAAACATAGAAATATTGGCGCACTGAGAGAAGCAAGAGCAGCGGCCATCAAGGTCGCGCACGTAGCCGACGATACGGATAAGGCAAGGGTGGAAGTCATCTCGAATCAGGAAGTACTATAAGCACAGTGCACTGACGTGCGCATATATGGCGTTTGCAAGCTTCGCTTCCTTGTTAAAAGCAATCAACTGCATTTTTCGAACGCCGCTGAATTGATAATGTTAAAAATGTTTCAAGCCGAGGATTCCCACATTTGTCGTAACGAACATGCTTTCTTATGCATTCGTAAAAAAGTCAGTCCCGAGATATCAAATTCGTAATAATAAAATTAAAGAATGCCTCAAAGGATCACACTTACTTCAAATATCTAGGCGTGTTTCTTAAGAAATTTTTTCGGCGAAACGGCATGTTGCAGCAAGGAATCCAAAGTATCCTTTGGATGTTCGAAAGAAGTCTCAAAGATTTTGGGTTACTTTGCTTCTCTCTCGACTCACCTAGATTACAATTGTCCTGGGCTTCCTCGCATCGCGCGATTACCCTGATGATCGCGCGGCCAGCTAGTTGCACGCAGACCGCCATCGCGACATTCCTCTCGCCTTGTTCCTGTGAGATCTGCTGTACCTCCTCGGTATTGTACGCGGGTGGCCTCATGATGATTCTATCTTCACTCTTGTCTTTATAACGAGAGATTTGCAATGTGCTCAACAAATTTGGCGTTTGACTGCAAGTTCGTTGGAAATCAGCATCGATCTTCGCACATTCGTCGAAGGGAATCTTACGCTCTTGCGCGAAAAAAAGTACTAAATATTTTAATTATAAAGTATTTAATTTCTTTGCCGTGATATTTATCGACCTCTTCTCTTCTTGACTTCGTTACGTCGCTAAGACATTATATGAAACGAGCGATTTTTTTGTGTTTATCAAGTCAACGTTAACTCGCCGGTGTGAGTCACTGCAAGAATAAAGATTCGAGAATCGGCACAAGACAAGTCCACAGTATCGGAGATGTGTGTAGAATCCCAGGAAGTCTTGTCCTTGTGGAAGATTACTCCAGCATGAGAATCCGACTGAGGTATAAACTGGATCTCTTATCAGAATCCGAATAAAGAACGGCGCGTTCTTCTATCGGGACTCCACCGAGACTTCAAGCGTCGTGGATCTTTGACCTCTTCAACATTCGCCAGGTTACAACAGTCCTCCGTGATGTTTATGTTCTCGCGTGACTTCGCTGGAATGACAAGATCCACCTCGATCGAAGGAAACCTCGTCGACCTCGCAAGCAATACAAATTTCGAAGGATCCTCGCGAGCGAACTTCCTGCGCGACTCGGTCGAAGGACAAGGATTTTGCGATTGACAGGTCGTCAATATCTCAGCGTATCTGAAGACCAACCACGGCGCCCAACCACCGAGGCTCGTTTCAGGTAACTTCGTCTGGCACTAAAATGCAAGAGTATACGCGGTGCTATTTAAGCCTTCGCCATTTCCCCCACCCACGTGGAGGGAAGCGTCTCGGATCAGCTGACTACTTTGTGTGTATGCACTCTCCCTCTCTTTGTTTGAAAACAACTGCGATCAGGTGCATACGGCGCAACGTGCGATCTGTCAAATTCGACGTCGCGATTTCCGCGTTAGAGTCGCCTCAGCTCTCCGCCAAGGCTTTCCTGCCGCTTTAACATTTCTTTGCGGTTTCTTCGGTGCCTTTGTTTGAATAATTCACGACAGATTAACAATTGAAAGATTATCGATTGAAAATCGTGAAGACCCACATAAGTTCAACAAACTCGACATCGACAATGTTTCGCGACTGTTTTAGAACTTTCTCGACACTTGGAGCCGATAAGATTTTCGCATCAGATGAAAGCGATTTGAAGAAAACATCTTGAAGAATATGAAACGAAAATTGTGAAGATACATTTCCGATCATAATTTTTTGAAAGCCTCTCTTCGAGAATTTCAGACGAGTCTTTTCTTAATAATTTGGAAGACATTTGTTAGCTTCCAAATTTAATCATCTCCTAACAATCGGGAAATTATTAAAAGATAATTTCGATTTAGGATAAATAATTGGCTCAAGTATGATAAAATAACCAAGACAACTGTTAGGATCCAAACATACAGAGAACTGCAAAAGTTTACGAAGCATGAACAGTACAAATATTTTAAATTCTTTGAAGCATGTTTCACTTCAATACGACTTCTTCGCAAATGCGAGTTGACGAAGCGTAGGATCATCAAGATCACGCAAGGAACGAAAAAGCCCCAATGTCAGCTTTGACGTGCATCAAGCTTTTCGCCTGCGCAGTTCTTTGGACAAAGAAGTTGTCCGAAGAAAATATAACTCTCCCCGTCGCACATCTCTTCGCTCTTCTCGGAACTGTAATTTGTATATCGTTAAACAGCCACGCACGTTGTATATCGTTAAAAAGCCACGTTCGTTGAACACGTAAGTTACATTTTGTAAGTAGTGTAACACTCGATGTAATTGTGCACAAAATCATAAAAATAATTTTTACAAAGATTTCGACAAAAACGTTACAAATTGTAATAAGTAATACCCAATACCCAAATATTCGAAAAAAAAAAAATACAAAGTGAAATTCGTATAGACGGAACATTCGAATTTTGTCGCATGTGTCCATGAGATTCGTTCTCAGTTGTCTCGAAATTGGTATAAATATATAAAATGGTACGGTATATAAGACGAACATTGCTAATACCGTAAACTGCGTTACGCGCCGGCAAACTGCCCACTGCGTCATTCCGTATTTCTCTGTCACGAAAAACTCTGTGCGAAAAACACGATACTTTTTTCCGTCGTTTCATGTTACGATTTTTCAAATTAATTCCATACGTACCAGAACGTAGCAGTTACTATCTTTTATAAAAAAAAAAGATATATATAATTTGCACCACTTGCTGCTAGTATATTATCATTCCGCGAAAATCGTTGAACAGTCGATTCATGGAAAGCTCCGATACGCGCAGCAAACGCTCAGCGCTTCTGATCACGTGCTATTTAGTTCACTATACACAATTTACGACAATAATATTTGTGGAAGAAGGTAGTACACACGGACGGTGCGTCATTATTTCGCCGTAATAGCGCATCGTCTTGCGCGAGCGACTGGACGGAGAGAATTTGCGAAAATGCCAAAAGCGCGACACGCGCGCGGACAAAGCGACTTGCCGATTTTTCTTTGAGTTTTATTGCACGGATCGGGATTGCGCGTTTTTCGCTAGAAAATAAGATGGCGAAAGAAATCGCGACGCCTTCTCGCAAACGAATCTCGCGCTGGCGTTTCTGCGACCGCCACCGCCATCGCCGTCGACGCCGTGAACGTCGCTTCTTTTTCTGCGTTAGAGGACTTTGCTCTCCATTCATTGTGAAGCTCAGTGCCCAACAGGGATAAAATGTTTATACGGTTCCATGGTATGCTTGGCCCGCGGCCAGAGGATACTGCGCGTGCATCTCGCCAACGAAAATAGACAGCCGCCGGCCAAAATCCCCCATGACTTCTCTTTCGTCGTTTTCGCCGCGTACGACGTAGGACGACGCGGAACGACGAATACCAAAGACGAGAGAGAATCCCGCTGACTGCGCGGATCCAAGGATACGAGTATCTTTAGTATATACGAAGCACCGAGGAGATCCTACAGGATTTGAGCATCTAGGAAACCCTGTTTCTTCATTTCTCACATATGTATGACACATATGACATTCCCGAGTTCTCAAAGCTCCAACGGGCTCGCGCTGCTCCTTGGAGCTCCAAATCACGCGTTTTTGAACACCCATCCTGCTTCCCTCCAGATTCCTAGACTCTGTTGTATGTAAATCCTCACATCATCCAAATCTCTTCGCATCTCCACGAGCTCAGATCCTTCGTCCTGCGACAAATCCTGAATCTACGCCGAAATCGCTACGAGCATACCACGGATTTTGCGTGCGCGCGTTAAATTACGAGCGGGACCGTCCACCGCGCCGAAATAAACTTTCGCTGTTCGCGAATATAAACATACTTTATTTAAGACACTACAAACTACCGGCAGGCACGCAGAAGGAAGCGGGTCTCTCCGCGAATTTCTGCGTTGGCTGGCTCGCCGGCTGACTTCCGTTCTCGTCTGCACCGTTGTCCGTCATCTCGTTTTCTCTCCTCGACGGGAAGCAACGTCAGAGGAGGGAACATCGGAGGAACACCTTGGCTCGCACCCTCGCCAAGCAGCGAACGTTGGCCCTGTCGAGAAAAAGAGAGAGGAGAGAGAGAGAGAGAGAGAGAGAGAGAGAGAGAGAGAGAGAGAGAGAGAGAGAGAGAGAGAGAGAGACCGTTGTTACTGATGTTCGTTCTTTGTACGTGCGACTGCGTTCTCTCTACTGCGCCGTTGATCATCTCTTCGTGTTTACCACAAATTGTCCGTGTGAATGTCAGCGGACTCGTCGACACTGCGAATTTACGCCAGGCTTGTACACCCTTCGACATTCCATCGATTCTCGCGTTCCTCCTTTATAAACTTTGGGCACTTATCGCTTCATGAAATCAAAGTCTCTCTAATCCACTTCGACTATCGAATTCATTGTTTCTGAGTCGTTTGATACCCTCCTTATCTGATGCGATACGAAAAGCAGGACGCAGAAAGTGTCCCAGAATCTTTAGAAGAAACGCAATTGCAAGTCTCGTTGGACGGGTCAATCCGTCTCTCTGTTTTTCGCGAACACACATGTATACATACACACACGAATGCGTGACGGCCACGCTTATGACGCGCGCGACCTCGATTTTCGCGAATGTCTATTTTTCAACACGGAATTTCCCCGACGCGAGCAACACGAACCGACGACGTGGCTTGTCCGCCGGTACGACTTTTATTGCGACTTTTGCGTATCTTCTTAACAACATCAGCGCTACTAACATCGGACTCTTTCTCAGTTCTCGTAATATCGTGCACTTTTATACGAGGGTGAATCGAAGAGCAAAGATGCAAAAGTGTCGGGTAAGCAAAGCGCAGATCATCATGAGGTTTGTCTGTTGAAAACGCGCGGAGCTTGAGAGAATAAAATTCTCTCAAGACTTTTGCATTTGATGATCTCGCTTCTTGATAATGATATCGCTTCCTTCGGATTACAATATCTCCGGGAGGAGAGTATTTTATCTATATTTTACAAACAATCGATTTTTAGTGTGGAAACTGAGCATGGATCTACAATGTTCAGTTAAATATTTAAGTATGCCAACAAGTCGTGAATGGAAGATACACACTAAAGTGTATTGTAAATAGTGCGAGATCGAATGATGCTCGTTTAACAATCTATATTCACTTTTATATCCATTTTATATATATATATATGTATATGTGTTAACAATGAGCGACAATATATCGGTTCGCAATCGCAAGACGCACAACACCTTAAATTACGCCACGCGGAACTGCTTATGGATGGATTTCGCTAATACGAAAGCTGTCTCGTTCGTCTATCGAGTGCAATATGAACGATTGAGACATCAGTCGGGTTTGTATATGATTTGTTTTCTCTCGCTGGTCGAGTGGTCGTCGATATTATTCGTGTTAGGCCAAAGCAGTAAAATTCTTTGATTATAGATTGAACAATCGTCTATATTCATACCACACATTTAGCGTTCGATGTTGTCGTCCGATCGCCGACGCATGTACTGCAATTTTAGATAAATAGAGAGAAATCGGGCAGCCGCATCTGCCGCTAAATGCAACGTTAACCCTTTCGCTTCCAGCCTCCTCAGTATCGTGCGCTTTCGTACATACATTTGTAGCGTGCGGACACAAAATATATAATTTATTATGTCATTCTCGATATTTTTTGTTGTTCCGATACATAGATATGTTTGGAATTATAACTTTATCATTTGGCATCATCTGCGAGTTTCGAATGAAATGAGAAAAGAGACATGTAGTCACATCTTGTAGCACGAGAGAACTGCGTTTAAGATAAATATTCTGCGTACGTGATTATAATTCAGCGGCGAATTAGTAGTTGATAAATATGTACGAACAGAAAAGCGCCATATAATTCATATAGAAAATAATACGTATCAAAATCAGTTCTGCCAGTTGTCTAGTGTTACTGGTCAGTCAAGATCTCGCGAATGGTCCACCCAAAAGGTCCAGAAAAAATGTTCGGGGTATCCGTGAGCGTGATAAAACGACTCATGGCACAACCTTTTTTAATAATATAAAGACTCGATATTGAAAGATTAAATGGAGGCATGAATACGCACTTCGCCATAGGAAAAAATGTTAAGTCTGAAAATACTATCGGAAAATCACGCTGAGTGCCCATTTATCACACAGGTTTTGGCACAATGCACGCGCATCGTGCATTGTTATTCAACGGCTGTCTGATACAAATCATTTTGCAATCGCATCATCGGATCATCGTCACAATGTACAAGTCGTTCCATAAATGCGCATACAGATAACAACCTCTTCTTCGGTTCGTATATCCTCAGGTTCACGCGAATCCTCGATATAAACTGCGATCAAATTATTTTTGAACAAAGCATACATATGCGTTAGATATTCGAGGAGTCACGCTATTTTTACGGAAAATTTTGTAGTAACGCACGTTTTTTTTTCTGTAAACGAAAGCATCGATTGCTGCGAAAATGTATACTCGCAGTTTCTATGAGTACAATTAATAATAATCTACTAATACTAATTTCAACGAATTTGGTGTTTTCTGTTGGTGAACAATTTCATTGCGGCACGTCTCTGGGAATTATCCGGCTACGCATGAATTACGTGCTCGGAATTGTAACACGCGAGTCGATAAAATTACTAGAAGCACTTACGTATATATGAAATCTTTACGTATTTACGTGTGCACACGCAAAATAAAAATACACACATATACACGAAGAACGTCGATTAATCCTGCAAAGTGCGGAAAAATGTCAAGAACTAGTTTCTAGATTCTTTTAGATTTTCAAAATATAGACTATGAATTATATTAACTATGAAAAATTCGACAGTAATTGTTCATATCAAATTCTATAAATAAAATGAGATATAGAAGATTATCTCAAAGCCTTCGGGGAAAAAGCACGTTCGTAAAATTTTACTCGCACCGTTTCACCGAAGACTGGCCATTACAGGATTGAAAATCGAACCGACCGTGAATGAATCGATAACTATATATCGCCTACCCGACATTCACGTGAATAGCATTAAAATTCGGTCAATTGACTAATGTAGAATACGCTTTGGAACAGCTATGGCGAAATATTTCAACTCATCCCTTACGTTGCTCCTTAATCTTATAATATGTATGATCCTTATAGCGTTACATCTCTTGACTCCTGATTTTGGAAAATGTAACGTTACGTAACGTTATAATAATACATTACGAATATATATCATGTGTTCTTCTAAATAAATATTCCCAAGTATTACATAGTAAGTGACGGAAATGAGAAAGAACGAATAAATACGTACAGATTAAAGTATAGATATTAAAGAGATATTAAGATATAGATATCAAAATATAGATAAAGTTCAGGCATTCGAGCCAACAGAATGTTTATAAATACTGTTGTTAATGTCTAATGTTAAGCACTTGTTCCCTATTTCTGTGCGTAACAATACAAATATTTCCGTGCAGTATTCCATATGATCTAATAACGATATTGCAATGTATAACAATGATAATGCATATCAATATTATATAGTTATAAGATCACATCAACGTAACTCGATCGCGGCTGATTTGCGAACAGAAATGGCAAAAACGAACGATTATTATTCCATTATCAAATATCGCTACATTTTCCACGTTCTCTATTTTCTTGTCTCTCGGAATGCGTCTGTCTTAAATTGTGGCTCATCAGACGTGTTTCTGTTAAGATTCTTTGCCAGCTTCCGGTCGGTCCAACGCTTCCTGCGCGTGCTGCAAGCCAGCGCAATAATGCAGAAGCAGAACGCTCAACGCCTGCACCCGCAAGTCGCTCTGCGCGATCAATTTCATGCTGTCCGCATCTCCGTTCTGCGATAATTCTAGTCTTGAGGTAGTTTCGGCGTCTAGTGCGTTTTTCAATTTGCCCATCTGCGTTAACAGATGTTTAACAATTAATTTAGTGCGTTAAGAGGTCTCGGGAGTTACATTGTTATTAGTGTCGAGATATGGGAGGTCTTCAATCCTGATCAACTTTACAACATGGAAATCTCCTGGGAATAAATCATCAAATGAAGAACGTTCACATACCATAGCGTTGATCTTCTCCACGCGCTCTTGCGGTTCCAAATACTTGTGCAGAAACTTGCCGGTGTCTTTCGCTCTCGACATGAGACCGTCGTCCAAGTCGCCGGCCACAAGTGGAGCTGCAACACTTGGCTCAGCACCCTCCAAGAGGTCAGGACTTATTCCCAGACCTCCGGCCAATGAACTCTAAACGTTTCAACAATGTGATCAGATCGATTAATGCGAGACGATCACATCCTAGAAAGCGAGAGAATGAGGAGAGATCAAACGATTCCTCGCTCGATGTTACGATGAGTTTTCGAAAATGTATAACGTGATCAAGCAGTCGCACCGATTATGTGTGAGTCATAAATAATTTTTCTGCATCTATAATGATCATCGAGTGCAAGCTTGGTCTCAGCGCCAAAGTGCAATTACAATGCAATCAGTGCCGTGATCGCGCTCATCATACGATGAAAATCCTCATCGATGAAAAAAAAGAAAAAAAAAGAAAAGGAGAAAACTCGCAACAATTTCGGATAAACGATAGAAATCATGAGACGTCGATTCATCGCCGGACGTAGAGGAGTTTGTGGATAAAGGTAAAAGAACCCGAAGTAGGATATTTATGTAATTTACAAATGGATGATTTCTAAGGAATGCTCGAAATTGCCACAAGTTTTATAATCTACATATATCGTTATTGCTACGCTGTATCATTGTCAATCACTTTATCTTACATTCTTGTGTGCGAATTACCGAGTTCCTTCGCCGGCGAATCTAAGAAGTGACTGATGGAGGAATGGTTGAAGCGAATGAAACGGTTCAAGCATGGAAACTGCATGACACAGATCAAACCCTCTTCCAGAGAGCACATCCGTTCCTTTCGTTCGATTGAGAAGGCGTAGCGGAAAAGGATGAAGCGGAGAAGGCTTGCTGCGCTCTCATGGCAAAAATGCGATAATACAGGAAACTGAAAAATTGTCTATTTTCACTGACCGCAGTTTTGCCGCAAATTCTTGATTATATAAAATCTGCAATTTGAAAAGTGCATTTAAAGAAAAGTTTCACTTAATATCAATCACTCACAATTAGTAATAAAATCGGTTGCAATTGTCTCAAATTCTTCTTCCATCGATATCTTCACGTATTGAATTAAAAGTCTAAAGTTTTCACATGATTCAAAGAGAAATCTAATTCAAAGCTTAGCGCACGCGATCCTTCTCCACTTCGGGTAAACAAATGTGTGTTATTAACTTCTACCTTGCGGGATGCACAGGGACTTGGGGGAAGACTTCGAGATGCCGGACCGATACCGGAAGTCGGTGGGGCCAGGCAACTGGTACTTCCAGCCTTCTTCAGGCCCAACAGAGTGTTAGCTATACTAGCCTTCACGGCCATCATACTTGCGCCCTGATTAATCGACCAATGGATTTTAAATTGAGATTAATACTTTACTCACTAATAAATCTATATCCACATAAAACAATGAATCGAAGTCGCGAGACTGGTCTCGTGACACCAACGTGAGCGTATGTTTCGCAAGCAAAGTATAGAATCTAGGCGACGTACAATATTTCCAAGTGTTTCACACCTGGCTTATTGCGAGCAGTGTTTTAACAACATGTAAATACAACGGTACTTCTCCAAGAATTTGAAATGGGCAAGCACTCCGTGGTAGAACACTCAGAAATCGCACATGTCCGGATGATATACTTTACCGTAAACGAAAAATGTCGATTTTACGAGAAACGATAAATCAAAGAAAGCGAAATTAAACTTATCGGTATAAGAGTTCTACGTCTACGTCGATATTATAATCCATCGATGTTCAAGAACAAAGGCAAGGTCAAGGTGCAAGTTTACAAAAAGAACCTTCACCTCCCCGAAGTGCGTACGTTCAATTCGTTTTATTGCCAACAACAGAATGTGAGTTACGCTTAACAATCTGCTTCCTATGTACAAAATACCAAGATAAATGCGTTCAAAGATACGCGCGAGTTCTCGAAAGCTATACACTTCCCTTAACCACATGACATGCTGTCAAGCGCATCTGCATTTTATCGATATGTAATACTGATAATCGTCTTTTAGATTCCTTTTCGCATCGTGATTGGTGCTTGAAGTGGCATGATATATCAAAATGATAATGCTCGGTAAAAAAATTCACTCTCTCGATACAAATTCGGTAAATAAAGTAATAAATAAATAAGAACAAGCGATTAAATTGGACATCATTTGAAATGCGGAATTCAGTCTCAATTGTTACTATTCCACATTTTTCTAATTCCCTAGATATTTTAGATATATTCCTTATTTACATCAATAAATTACGAATATTAAGCACACAAACTGACAGTGTATATAAATTATGGTACACAAAACGAAGAGTGATATCCTTAAAAAAATAATAAGTATGAAATACTTGCAAAATGACGTAAAGTTTACGTCATGATGTGTTTATAAGTATCGCATGTTTTCGTAAAAGATGCAACGTATAAATCAACACAAATTCACAAAATAATAATTATTCGATCACCGCATGATCCGCAGGCTCGGACTGGGAGGCAAATTCTTCAATTTACTCCCGTTTTCCTTCGAAATGTTAATATCACGTCATTCGCAAATCAATATCACTCAAAATCAATATCGAAGAAATAAATTAAAATGAGCTCTAAAAAAACGCGGGTATATACAGAGTGTCCCGAGAGGAAAGATCAATATTTCGTGGGGGTATAGAATGAGGTAATATAAGGCAAAAATGTTATATAAACATGGTGTCGTTCATTACTGGTTTCCGAGATACAGCTATGTTAAATTACACGTCGGAATTGTCTAATATGAGTTGAAGTTTACCGCAATTACATTGTAATACATCTATCATAACAAATTTTCAAATATTTCGCCCCGTACTTCGATACATTTGTCACATTTTGTGAGAACATGGTGGGTTGCGCGCCGGAGAGCATCTTCACGGGTCCTAATTTGGTCAACAGCAGCTATTGCAATAAGTTCATCCCATGTATTCACTTTAGTTTTATACACCTCGCACTTTAACCAATCCCACAAGCAGAAATCCAGGGGAGTTAGGTCGGGTGATCTTGGTGGCCACTGCACTGTTCCACCGTGACCGATCCAGCGATGTGAAAACACTGCATTTAAGTGTTCTCTTACAAGATGTGTGTTATGAGGAGGTGTTCCGTCGTGCTGAAAATACATAGTTCTTCGTGTAGCCAGGGAAATATCTTCTAGTTTTTGTGGAAGCGTATTTTGTAAAAAGTCGAGGTAACTCTGCCCTGTCATACGATTTTGTAAAATAACGGGACCAATCAGCATTCCATCAATCATGCCACACCATACGTTGATGGAGAAACGAACTTGGAAATTTTGTACAATGGCGTTAGGGTTATCTTGCGACCAACGATGGGTGTTACGCGTGTTATTTATACCATTATGCGTAAATGTTGCCTCGTCAGTGAAAAGTATGACGGGAATCAATTCACGATGATTTTGTA
Source organism: Harpegnathos saltator (assembly GCF_003227715.2). Classification (NCBI taxonomy): domain Eukaryota; kingdom Metazoa; phylum Arthropoda; class Insecta; order Hymenoptera; family Formicidae; genus Harpegnathos; species Harpegnathos saltator. The sequence goes on from NW_020230012.1 coordinate 1,331,165, forward strand.
GCCACTGGCAAAACTGTAGACGTGTGGTTCCATTTCCTTCATGGAGATTTTGTACTTGTTGCGGATGAAATGGGTACAGATGTTGGTCATGCAGTATCCGCCAGACAGTGTCCGAGGAATACCAGTACGTGCAGAGACCCTTCTTGTACTAGTCGTAGGGCTGCTTTGTATCATTTGAAGTGCCATTTGTACCATTTGAAATTATATTTTCTTCTTCCTCATCATTTCTCTCAACTCTCTCTCGTTCAGATGTGATGTGAGCACTGGGAAGAAGTGTACCATTTTCACGTAAGCTGTTAAACACGTTTGAGAATACTCTTCGATCTGGAATGCGGCGATGATATTCTTTAACGGCTGCGGGAGCACTGCCATCACAATACCCATAAACATAAACCATATTTGCGTACTCTACATTAGAAAACATATGCGGCATGTTTGCAGTGTGCCACAAACAGCAGGACAGATCACTAGGTTCTGATTCTGATTCTGATTCAATAAATGGCTCTGAGCAGAGCTGTTACACTCTATCTCCTACACCAGTCAACAATTACGAAAGTAAAAGAAAAACAGGGACAACGCGTATACGTGGGGACACAATCAAAAATATGCGTAATTACGGGAACCACATCCAACCATCACCAGGTGTGTTTCGCTAACCTTTCCAACTGATACATGGCTTCTACACACAGGACGCGGCAACACGTTGACCAATCACAGTCTTTCTTTTACAGTTATATAACTCATATCTCTGGAAAAGAAAGACTGTGATTGGTCAACGCGTTACCGCGTCCTGTGTGTAGAAGCCATCACAGCCTGCAGCGCTCCGTTACGGTGAAGGACGAAATCCCAATGATGCGCCAACTTTAAATTCCGACGTGTAATTTAACATAGCTGTATCTCGGAAACCAGTAATAAACGACACCATGTTTATATAACATTTTTACCTTATATTACCTCATTCTATATCCCCACGAAATATTGACCTTTCCTTCCGGGACACCCTCTACATATGTACATATCTTTACTTGGTCGGAAATTCTTAGGTATAAAATGCACGAATTTGACTTTTCTCTCAATAAAGCTCTATCGAAAATGATTTCAAATTGTAAAGCTATCAATGACTAAGCGTTTCTTTGTATTTCTCCTTCCAATCCGAAACTGCCCCGTGTGTGAGTATCGTACATTGCAAAGGAGAACTCGAAATGTTCCCGATTACAGTCACGAAAAACGAAAGTTGCGCCTAACGTTCTACGTCTTGAGTACCTGTACGTTATCTTCACACCCGGTTAGAGAGATCTCTGGACCGATATCCCCGATGATAGTACTCGGCTCGATCTCATCAGCCTCCAGTGCCAGTGTAGCCAGACTCTCCGCACCGCAAGTGCCGGACGCCTGGCAACGTGCCTCGCACTTCTTGTGGCATACCATACCGCAATCTCGACATTGCACCGCATCTTTCAACCATATCTATACACATAAAGTAGTCCATGTAATCTCAAAGTAAAATAAAATCGAGTGAGATCCTAGAAAATTAATTCTTTATCAGGGTCTAATTTTCAGCATAAAAAAAAAGTTTTTCTTCTCAGAGAACTCCAGTCCATTAAAATGAGAACTTATCTCTAGGTTTTTAATAACTTACCAAAAAATTATATATCTTGTGTCAAGCGAGTCGTATAATTTAAAGAGAGAAGATAGATACCGTACCTTCTTCGTACAGAAGTCACAGTGCGTTGCTCTGTGAAAATGCGTCCTGATAAAATCATGCATCTTCCGGTCGGCGACCTCCTCGTTCAGAATTGGTTGAATTTTAGCAGTTTCCGCGTTTTCCTTCTTCCCGGCATCACTAATCGCTTGATCGCTCGGTTGACAAGATTCCCAAACGTACGATAGCAAAATATCACCGTAACAAAGCGTCGGGTCAAATCCGGAGTAGCCTTGCAGTCTTACATAGGATGTCGCTAAAGAAGCTTCAAGAAAATGATTCCAATCAGTATCTAATTGACATTCTTGGGCTGAATAAAATCTCGGAAGTATAAGAAATAAATTGTGTCATGCTTTGACTTTCCCTGAAAGGTCTATTTAATCAATAAGAACAAACTTCACGGAACCTACCGCTTTCCGGTGGCAGCAGTGCGTGACATTTCAAGTAATGCCCCGTCGTGGATGTGCAGCATTGCGCTAAAATCAACTTGATGGGTGCATTGATGTAGCCGAGAAGTTTGGAGGGCGCCTCGCCTCCTTTCACTCGTCCCCATACTCCCACATTCAAATATTGTAGCTCGGAATCAATCCGGAAACTCTTGGTCTCTTCGAACGTGATTAGAGAGGCATACGGTTTTTCCCTCGTGTTAGAATGTAAATCGGCGATGCTGTAATTATCGTCAGGTAGATAAAACTGCACGCTGCTGGATGCCGCCGACGATATAGAGACGGTAGAGATCCGTCGAGACGGCGTAGTGTCAGGCGTTTGGGCAGCGTCTTCCGTTTGCACGCTGCTCTTTCTTCTTTTGAATAGCTTGCTAGTGTCCGACCGGCTGTCCGTGAGATCGCAGTCCGAGTCTCGCAGGTCGGAGAACTTGATCTGCGTCTCAAACTTCATCTTTCCGGCGTCCTCCGCGCTCGGACTGTCCACTCTGCCTACGGAATCGCTCTTCGACGCTTTCCTCTCGGTAAAAGATACCCTTTCGCTGTCCATCCTTATGCCGCTTTGTCTTTCCAAGTCCACCTTGGAATACCGTCTCTCCACTCGGATGATGAAGCGTCGCTGCACGGCGGACTTGACGAATTTCGCCACCTGATTCATATTAGACACTTTCTTGCCGTCCACCGCTACCAGGATATCGCCTTTCTTCATCTCGGCGATCGCCGCCGGACTGCCGGACACTATCGTTTCCACCAGCACGCACACTTGGCCAATCTCTGGCACGATCTCTTGCTTGAACACCACGCCCAGCTGTTGGGAACCAGTTTTGCTGATGATCAGATCTAGCACCATATAAGGAACGCCGCTATATTGTGTCAAATACACCCACGGCGTGGGATCCACGCTCATGCTGCAGTACACTTCCATCTGGGAGAGGTCCTCGCTGTTATTGAGTACGATGGGTGTGATATTCAATCTGCTGATCTCCAGTAACACGACCTCTAGATATCCCGGAGTGAGTTGCGTACTGGCGACCTAAAAATTTGAGGTAAAATTCCAGACGCTCCGAAGCAAACATTGTAGTTCTCGTACAATGAATCGAAAGAGAGCAGATCTCACCTCTGAGAGATCCACGGCCTCGTCGTTCAATCTTCGGAAGAACGGCTTGTAGCGCATTTTGTAACGAGGTAGAGTATGTTTCCGTCTTACTGCCCGCCTGATCTGGCTGGTAATGAGCGAAATTATCTGCGGCTGCAATTGACGGCCTTGGAACTGCGACTGCACTTCCAGCTCCAAGATCGGATCCGAATAGAAGCTTAAAGACCAGTGCGTGTACGGTACACGAGTAAACTGTAGCCTAGCTTTACCGCTGATACATTTCACTGAGGAAAAATCGGCGACTGTGTAAGAGTCTCCTAGTTTCATTATCCTGTTTTTTCTAATAATACCGTCATGTATCTGTGGTAATACCTTGCAACGCCATGTACGCAGTTTTTCCTAGCAGCATCTTAACATCTATAGACAATTGAAAGTTCCCTGAGTAATGTAAATCTAAGGCCAAGTCTAGAGACTCCAGCAGACCCGTGTCAGCGTCGATCTTCGAGTCAGCGACTTCTAAGCCCTTGATCGTGGGAAATTGCGTACCAAGGTTTAAGTCTCTCAACTGTAAGTATATTGAAGAATTTATTCGAGAAAAATGCATCCCTAGGACCTACCATGTACATATGTAGCTCACGAGTCTTACTTTCACGCTGTCTAGCAGTTTGCCGGTGGTCGACTGTGTCAACAGCTCCTTAAATTCGTTATTCAACTTCCTGTAAAGCCAAAGACGCACTCGCTCGGCATTTCGCAGTTCATTGAAAAGGAATTGCAGCGTGAGATTGATAGCTAGGTTCTCATTGCCCTGGGACATCGCTTGACGTGTCATACTGTTATTACAATTCAATCGTTCCTCCTGCATCTGCTCCACCAGTTCCTTAGGTAATTGCGCCTTGCCATGATGCAGCTGCCTTTGCGGCGAAGCAGCCTGAGGTCCCGAAATAAGGTACCTCTTGAACAGATGAAACTCCAATGCTAGGGTACATATTATACCGCAGATGAATGTAACAACGGCAACCAGAACAAGTTGCAAACCGTCCATATTAAAATCACTGTTGTTAAAGACAAAGTTTCTCCCCCGTTGAGTATCGAATGTGGCATACACCCAAACTATAGGCTATGCAGATCGTTACACAGAAAATGTTGCACCATGTGTAACACTAAACAAAGGGCTTTCAATTCCAGCTTCATGTTACAGATGTGGTTGTATTACCCCACCATGAGTATATGATAAAGGAAGAAAATTCCAAACGTGCATGTTAGAGCCACAGCTGTCTGTCTTCAATGGGCATCAGTAGATACTTATGACACACGCTGCAGCAAGAATTATGTAAGCACTATTAAAGTGTGCATAGCCAAAGAGAAAGGAAAAATCTGAAAACTGTAACTCCTCATAGAGATAGAAACTCAGACACATAAAAGAAATTATTATAACAAAACAGGAAATTCATTTCTATTTATTTTCTATAATTATTACTAAACATAATGATTACTATATTAGCAATATAAAATATTCTAATAATTTTATTATAGAAGAAACCTAATCCTTCACCTAATTATGTTACAAGGAAAAGAATTTACAATTTTTATCATTAACAAACAAATCAATTGCTATAATCAGAGAAAAGATAATGTACAAATTACATATAATAAAAAATGTATAAATTAGCTTGTATTCTTACATAAAGAGGCAAAAGATGCAATAAAAATAAACGATACTTCTAGAAAGGATTAATTTTTACTGTTGAAACATATTGTCGCAACACTACCTAGGTTTACATTAGGAACTTTCGATACGGCTGATCTCTCCCCACAAGCGAGCCATCTGGCCCGGTGCATTGTGTTAAACGTGAGTCAGCCTCGCGTCTTCACGGCTCGACAGCTATCCGGAACACTTTCACCTGTCACACCGATCAGCTGAACGGCGTCGGTGGTGGTGCGCAGTCGTATAGATGCACAGAATGATCTGCTCTCTTGTGTCTGTGCCACATTCGATGATGTCGTCGGTTTACAGGCGACAATCGCGAGGGCACGTCCCGCGAGAAGTCGCAAACGCGAAGACATGGGATAAATTCAATCTTCACGTTCCTCTATCGATCCCATGACGGCCATGTTCACGCTTTGACTGACAGGCAGTGATACCAGAATAGAGATGGCTTTGAATAAATCGTAATGGGGCAGGGAGGGGGGAACGTATACAACCGAGAGCCTCATACTGCAAATACGTTTTATGATTCGGCTAGCTGTAAGGATAGATGCAATAATAAATAATAATAAATATATAGTAGTGAGAGGTACAAGTTCGACTCTTTTATATACATATATATATGTACATGTATAAGAATATATATATATATATGTATGTATATATATGTATATCACATTTTTTATAAATATTAGTGTATATAACTTATATTCACTGTAACATACTCAATGAGTAAATGTATGAATATTAAAAGACTGGAAATCGAAAAGAAACATTTAACGCTTTTTCTTCTTCAATAGATGGCTCTGTGCATACAATAGATGCTCCAACGCCATTCACACGTAAACATTTAACGCTGTTATGCCCAGTTCCACAACTTGCTTTAAACGGAGTTTAAAGCTAAACCGATGGTTAAAAGCAATAGTATATGCGCATATTCCCAGTGCGGAACTATATTCCGCACTGGGAAAGGACGCCATCTGCATCCATTTTGAGAGGGGAACTACGATGCTACCATCCACTTTTAGGTCTCGGTGGTAAAATCTGCATGTGGTGGAAGTCCGTGCTACATCCATTTTCATGCGGTTTATGTCCGTGCTGCAACCACCATCTGTTGCCATTTCTATACCAGACTATGCCCGAAGGTCTAAAAAGAGCGGGGGGGGGAGGGGGGAGGAGCAGAAAAAATAAAAGTACGTATTAAATGTTAAATCTTCGAATACATGTTGCCGTATCAAAGTCTCCTCTATAATAAACGATTTGATATGTCTGGAGACGCATGATGTATCGTATGATGTCCGCGTCCCGTTCCCTTCGTCCTGCTTCTCAATTCAGCATCCCGTCCGCTCCGGACATTCGCTCGTGGCACTGACAGTGGCGGTGAGCATTCGATCCGCTCGGAGGAGCACGCGTTAATTAACGCGACGAGACTCCGATTATAAATATCCCACGAGTCGACGAAATATTTGAACTTTTAAAAAAAGCATCAAAGAAAATCACATTGATGTTGTCATGGTTAAAATCTCACCCTGGTATATATTTTTTTATTTTCGAAATAAAAAAAGCCAAACGAATGCAATTAAATGTTATTTATCATCATTGAATATTAGATGAAAAATAGAAGAGTTATTGTCCGCAGCGAATAATCTCCCTGTATAAAATGTCGAACTGAAACATATTAAAAAGTATTGACATTTTGAATACGTCTGAATTCTGCTTTCTGATCCGAAGAAAGGGACTAAAAGGTATTAGTTCCCATTAAATTTCACTGCGCTAAATGCGAGATGGCAGTGGTGAATGCTTCGCATTAATACGGATTCAATTCATTTCAAATATGCCTTGTATTCAATCGCAATCGATAATTTTCAAATGCGAACTTTCGTATTGAAAAGTATTCACTTCTCCTCGTAATTGTTTTCGGATTCAGAGGCATACAAGATTTTCACGTTCTATTCCCCGTCGCATTGAAAAGTGTTGGCCTGCGATCCAATCTGAGATTCCCGCAAAGCAGAATTCACGACAAAATCTCGTGAATGCGAAACAATACTTTTAAATACGACATTTTATACACGACTAACATTTAATAAGAACAAGACAAAATTCGCATGGGATGAAATTTCACTCTTTATCGCTATCATGACCTTTAATTATTCTCCGCAAACGGCGTCACAACTTTGATACTCTGTACAATTAGTTGCTAACACATTTTCTAATCGTACACATTCCTCTTTAATTAACATAAAGCTAACAAATGTCCTATGCTTTGACAGAGTAATTTTCTTTATTTTCAGTAATCAATAAATAGAGTGCATCAATGTCGCGCACAGTTGAAAGGCCTCCTCGCATTTCCCTCGTCGTTCTGGAACCTTCGAGAAAAGAAGAGACGCTCAAAGGCAAGTCTCTCTTGCTTCAACCGCCGCCGAGGCCCGCAATGTTTATATCGCGCCGATTGTGTTGATCGGCTCGCGAGCGACGACACTTTTTGCCCTTCGTATCATAATACTCGCGCACCACGTATATTCGACCTCATTCCATCAACAGCAGCCGTGCGCGACGCGCTCGTCACTCGTCTCGTGTAATTAAAAGAAATATATCTCGTCGGTCCTCGAGATACTCAATCGGCATCGCGTCGGCATCGCGTTCATTAACCGCACGGTCGAATCGCGAGTATCGGCATTAAAAGCGTGAGCGAGTGAAATCCGGAGGACTCCAGCAGCCGGGAAGCAGGACGCCGGCAGCAATATGTCACGTTTCCAGGTATGTGGAATCATTTATTATGCGGGAGGTCTCCGATAACGAGAATGGATGTTTGACGAAATTTCCGGGAATAAGAAGTCGGAATTTCGTGCTCGGCATTCATGATCCGTCATCATCCAACTAGGAATCATCACTTTATGAATTTGCAATTACTCTCGTCAATTTCTGTCTATCTATTTATTGCGTTGTTGTATACAAAAGATATTGATCCAGACAGAGACGGATAACGGTCCATGAACGCGGATCTCTAATTCATCTCTAATTCATCATGTTCTCAATCAAACATTCTGAATAATTCCCAACTGTATGAGTATACCGGTCTTGTGTAGAATATTCAACGTCATACCTTCTTCTTAGACTGCGACCTTTTTTGTTTTCGGTCAGCGCTTTTTTCAAGTCTGTTTACTCTCGTTACGGAATCTAAATTTAAATGTCCATTTGTAAAAGAGTATTTTCGAGAACACACAACTGTTGTTCCGCTTCTTGTTGTCATTTTTTTTCGTCAGCTCTTTCAAGAACTCCTATTTAGACTTTCAATATCAATGAAGAAAAAAAATCGTAGCGAATATTCTCCACTCATCCCGACCAAACATTCTTTCTCCACTGCAGCTTACCAACTAAGAACGCTACATTTTGTTCCAGACGTTGCAGGAAGCAAGCCCGGCGGACGCGGACGCTGCACCAGAAGATCCGGAAGGTAAAGTTTACAAGTTTCCTACACATTTGTGTTCAACTCTTTATAATCTTTGCCTTTGCAACTTGTTCCTCATCAGCTCTCTTGAAAGCTTCACGTCTCATTTAAATTTTCAATGTTGGAACAAAAATATAAAGACAAAATTCCCATATCAAAATATTTCCGTATTTTCGATTCGTCTCGATCAAAGATATTCTCTCTCCACCGCAGATTATCAACTGGGGAAAATACTTTTCTGTTTCAGTTATTGCGGAAAGCAACAACAATCCGGCAGATGCGGGTGCCGTACCGGAGGATCCGGTTCGGGCCAAGCAGAGTCGGTCGGAAGGTAAAGTTTACAAGTTTCCTACACATCTGTGTTCAACCCTTTACGATCTTTGCCTTTGTAACTTGTTCCTCATCAACTCTCTTAAAAGCTTCAAGTCCCATTTAAATTTTCAATGTTGGAACAAAAATATAAAAATAAAAATTCCGTATCAAAATATTTCCGTATTTTCGATTTGTCCCGATCAAAGATATTTTCTCTTTACCGCAGGTTATCAACCGGGAAAATTATTTTTCTGTTTCAGTTGTTGCGGAAAGCAACAGCAATCCGGCGGATGCGGATGCCGCACCGGAGGATCCGGTTCTGGCCAAGCAGAGTCGGCTTGAAGGTAAGTTTACAAGTTTACTATAGTTCTCTGTTTGACCCTTGGCGATCTAGAGCTGGGATATAATTTCCGGCTCGACTTGAATTACGATCGCAGAGAGTAAACTACTCTTTTACTCGCTCGCACTCGTTGGTCAAATCTGATAAGCGAATGTGAATCTTTTGTTACAGAGTTGAAGCGGAACGTGGCCGGCTCTGACTGCAAGTCGTTTTGGTGAGTAAATGCAAAATGAAAAGATAAACAAAATTGCGCATGACGGATGTGGGACTATGGGAGATAAAATATCGTTCGAATCAATGCGAATTGCAAATAGATTTTGCATGTGTATGTTTGTGACGTTGAATAAAATACATTGCTCGAAACAATCAGGGGATTACTTGATCGACAGCCTGCATTACATACGAGATTTAAAATAGCGAATGATTCTCTTTTGAGGTTCATTTGAATAAGAGATATTCATGTCTACAAACGCGGTACTGTTATCAGCTGCTTTATTTTCATTTTTCAAGCGGGCCGCAGAATTATTTAACGATAATTATTTGACAATATTCAATTGACCGTAAAATATATTCATACATATAAATGCCGATACTGTTGGCTACTTTTCTTTTATTTCCAAAACAGGCTGTAAAATTATTTGGCAATATTGTCCATTTATTACGATCCCTATTGTCTCGAGTAGCGTATAATACGCGCAGAAATTGCGCCAGCGCATGCCGAGCTTGAGGTACCCTCGCTCGCGTGCCTTTGAATATTGCAACTGCGGTTACCAATATACGCGTTTTTATCCGCGCTGCTAACAAAGCTAGCTTAAACTCTCATTTCGCTAAAATATCGCGAACGTAAGCTTCGTCGTGACGGAACTATCATGCGTGAAAACTTTGCCCCGCTCTCTCTCTCTCTCTCTCTCTTTTTGCGCTCCCTCAAAGTGACCGGTTTCTGAATGTCTAATCTTTCCTCGCATGCATTCGCGAATATTCTCGTAGATATCGATACTCCCGCATTTTCGCGACTTTTCAGACGCGATCGCGAAAAACACCGTAAAAATCCGTTAGACGAGTCGATAAATTTTCACACAGTTCTTGCTCTTTGCCGATCGAGTTTATAAAGTCCATTTCGCAGCACGTAAAAAGTTTCCACTGATGTCGACGTAAAACATTCGTTAATTGACGCAAATATCGTTGCTCTCATACAAGTATCGACCGCGTCGTGAAAATATGGCGAAAGTGTAGCAATCAACGTGGGACGCGCTGCAAGATGGATGCTGCGCGACATGAAGAGCGGTAGCGGACATGGGCGGACATTGGTGGATCTGATTGGATGCAACGGCATATCATCAATATCATCATCGGTGAGCGTTTGACTGAATGCTCGCAGAGAGCTCTTTTATTATTACATTGTGCATGCCGCAAATTTGCATTGACTATTGTAGTGAGAAATAAATTCCATGAATTATTGCCATATATTATTGCCATATATTGTTGCCATATATTGTTGCCATATATTGTTGCCATATATTGTTGCTATATATTATTGCCACATATTGCCATGTAATATCGTCATATTATGGCTACTTAAAACCGCGCGAGCAATCAAGAAAACTAAATTTGCCGATAATCGCAAAGGCGCGCGGCAGACGTCATGGACGGATGCCAGCAGCCTGTGTCATAGCTGCCCGATAGCAATGCTGTTGCTGCAATTTAACTTTAAACCACAGCGGCCTCCGGTCTCTTTCTATCGCAGATTAACCCCTCGAGCTGAATGTTCCCGAGAAGCGCTCTTGATATAAACGCTGATTAAAAGCGAACTTGCCACGTTAGCGCCTCGTCGCGGTATCGTCGCGGAAAATAAGGAAGAAAGAAATTAAACATCCGCACCGTTGTGAAAAAAGGGGAGATGGAGCCCCTTCGGGAGTAGAATGTTAGGCTTTTGCGAAAGCGAGCGTTAAATTCCACCGCGGCTGCGAATGTCCCCCGACTAGTTTCTTCGCGGATACTGAATCTTCATAACTCGCGCTTGATCGTGCGTTGAGACTCTATTGAGGATGGGAGATTGAAGCGGACGTTGATGATATAAACGTGACAAAGTAGTCGCGAATTTTATGATCGCTCTTTAAAAAGGGCGCTTCTTTCGTCGGTGATAAAGAGGAGCAGAAATCAGAGCCTGCTGTCGGTGAGGTCGTAAAGTTCGCATGGATTTTCCTTCCGCACGTGCTCACGCGGCTGCTCAATCCGCATTACGAGCATTTTTGGGGATAAGTATATGGAAAGTAAACTTCGATATCTCTTAAACGGCACAAGATACAGGAATGCGCTTTTACCACAATATAGTCCTATATTAACCCTAATCTGCTCATAAAGCTCGACTCTCAATACCCAGTAGAAACGGGGATATTAACAATAAAAGTTAAAAATTTAATCTTCGATATGTCCTAAACGGCTCAAGATACAGGAAAGCACCTTTGTCTCCTAAACGGCTCAAGATACATGTACGTTTTTTTACCACAATGTAAACCTATATCAACTCTATTCCCACCCTAAATCTCGACTCTCAATTACCAATTTCGACTCTCTATTCCCAGTAGAAGCGGAGATATCAACGGAGAAAGCTTGGAAAACTTTAACCTTCGATATCTCCTAAACGGTTAGAGATACAGGCCTGGTTCTGGCACCAAATTAAAGTCCTCTCAAAACCCTACATTTTGCCGTAAGTGAAGACTCTCTACTCCCAGTAGAAGCGGAGATATCAACGGAGAAAGCTTGGAAAACTTTAACCTTCGATATCTCCTAAACGGTTAGAGATACAGGCCTGGTTCTGGCACCAAATTAAAGTCCTCTCAAAACCCTACATTTTGCCGTAAGTGACGACTCTCTACTCCCAGTAGAAGCGGAGATATCAAAGGAGAAAGCTTGGAAAACTTTAACCTTCGATATCTCCTAAACGGTTAGAGATACAGGCCTGGTTCTGGCACCAAATTAAAGTCCTCTCAAAACCCTACATTTTGCCGTAAGTGACGACTCTCTACTCCCAGTAGAAGCGGAGATATCAAAGGAGAAAGCTTGGAAAACTTTAACCTTCGATATCTCCTAAACGGTTAGAGATACAGGCCTGGTTCTGGCACCAAATTAAAGTCCTCTCAAAACCCTACATTTTGCCGTAAGTGACGACTCTCTACTCCCAGTAGAAGCGGAGATATCGACGGAGAAAGCTTGGAAAAATTTAACCTTCGATATCTCCTAAACGGTTAGAGATACAGGCCTGGTTCTGGCACCAAATTAAAGTCCTCTCAAAACCCTACATTTTGCCGTAAGTGACGACTCTCTACTCCCAGTAGAAGCGGAGATATCGACGGAGAAAGCTTGGAAAACTTTAACCTTCGATATCTCCTAAACGGTTAGAGATACAGGCTTCGGACAGGTACCAAATTAAAGCCCTTTCAAAACCCTACATTTTGCACTACATGGACGACTCTCTACTCCCAGTAGAAGCGGAGATATCGACGGAGAAAGGTTGGAAATCTTTAACCTTCGATATCTCCTAAACGGTTAGAGATACAGGCTTCGGACAGGTACCAAATTAAAGCCCTTTCAAAACCCTACATTTTGGACTACATGGACGACTCTCTACTCCCAGTAGAAGCGGAGATATCGACGGAGAAAGGTTGGAAAACTTTAACCTTCCATATCTCCTAAACGGTTAGAGATACAGGCTTCGGACAGGTACCAAATTAAAGCCCTTTCAAAACCCTACATTTTGGACTACATGGACGACTCTCTACTCCCAGTAGAAGCGGAGATATCGACGGATGAAGACTGGATATCGACGGAGAAAGGTTGGAAATCTTTAACCTTCGATATCTCCTAAACGGTTAGAGATACAGGCTTCGGACAGGTACCAAATTAAAGCCCTTTCAAAACCCTACATTTTGGACTACATGGACGACCCTCTACTCCCAGTAGAAGCGGAGATATCGACGGATGAAGGCTGGATATCGACGGAGAAAGGTTGGAAAACTTTAACCTTCGATATCTCCTAAACGGTTAGAGATACAGGCTTCGGACAGGTACCAAATTAAAGCCCTTTCAAAACCCTACATTTTGGACTACATGGACGACTCTCTACTCCCAGTAGAAGCGGAGATATCGACGGATGAAGGCTGGATATCGACGGAGAAAGGTTGGAAATCTTTAACCTTCGATATCTCCTAAAGGGTTAGAGATACAGGCTTCGGACAGGTACCAAATTAAAGCCCTTTCAAAACCCTACATTTTTCACTACATGGACGACTCTCTACTCCCAGTAGAAGCGGAGATATCGACGGAGAAAGGTTGGAAAACTTTAACCTTCCATATCTCCTAAACGGTTAGAGATACAGGCTTCGGACAGGTACCAAATTAAAGCCCTTTCAAAACCCTACATTTTGGACTACATGGACGATCCTCTACTCCCAGTAGAAGCGGAGATATCGACAGATGAAGACTGGATATCGACGGAGAAAGGTTGGAAAACTTTAACCTTCGATATCTCCTAAACGGTTAGAGATATAGGCTTCGGACAGGTACCAAATTAAAGCCCTTTCAAAACCCTACATTTTGCACTACATGGACGACTCTCTACTCCCAGTAGAAGCGGAGATATCGACGGAGAAAGGTTGGAAAACTTTAACCTTCCATATCTCCTAAACGGTTAGAGATACAGGCTTCGGACAGGTACCAAATTAAAGCCCTTTCAAAACCCTACATTTTGGACTACAAGGACGACTCTCTACTCCCAGTAGAAGCGGAGATATCGACGGATGAAGACTGGATATCGACGGAGAAAGGTTGGAAATCTTTAACCTTCGATATCTCCTAAACGGTTAGAGATACAGGCTTCGGACAGGTATCAAATTAAAGCCCTTTCAAAATCCTACATTTTGGACTACATGGACGACCCTCTACTCCCAGTAGAAGCGGAGATATCGACGGATGAAGGCTGGATATCGACGGAGAAAGGTTGGAAAACTTTAACCTTCGATATCTCCTAAACGGTTAGAGATACAGGCTTCGGACAGGTACCAAATTAAAGCCCTTTCAAAACCCTACATTTTGGACTACATGGACGACCCTCTACTCCCAGTAGAAGCGGAGATATCGACGGATGAAGGCTGGATATCGACGGAGAAAGGTTGGAAAACTTTAACCTTCGATATCTCCTAAACGGTTAGAGATACAGGCTTCGGACAGGTACCAAATTAAAGCCCTTTCAAAACCCTACATTTTGGACTACATGTACGACTCTCTACTCCCAGTAGAAGCGGAGATATCGACGGATGAAGACTGGATATCGACGGAGAAAGGTTGGAAATCTTTAACCTTCGATATCTCCTAAAGGGTTAGAGATACAGGCTTCGGACAGGTACCAAATTAAAGCCCTTTCAAAACCCTACATTTTTCACTACATGGACGACTCTCTACTCCCAGTAGAAGCGGAGATATCGGCGGAGAAAGGTTGGAAAACTTTAACCTTCGATATCTCCTAAACGGTTAGAGATACAGGCTTCGGACAGGTACCAAATTAAAGCCCTTTCAAAACCCTACATTTTGGACTACATGGACGACTCTCTACTCCCAGTAGAAGCGGAGATATCGACAGATGAAGACTGGATATCGACGGAGAAAGGTTGGAAATCTTTAACCTTCGATATCTCCTAAACGGTTAGAGATACAGGCTTCGGACAGGTACCAAATTAAAGCCCTTTCAAAACCCTACATTTTGCACTACATGGACGACTCTCTACTCCCAGTAGAAGCGGAGATATCGACGGAGAAAGGTTGGAAAACTTTAACCTTCCATATCTCCTAAACGGTTAGAGATACAGGCTTCGGACAGGTACCAAATTAAAGCCCTTTCAAAACCCTACATTTTGGACTACATGGACGACTCTCTACTCCCAGTAGAAGCGGAGATATCGACGGATGAAGACTGGATATCGACGGAGAAAGGTTGGAAATCTTTAACCTTCGATATCTCCTAAAGGGTTAGAGATACAGGCTTCGGACAGGTACCAAATTAAAGCCCTTTCAAAACCCTACATTTTTCACTACATGGACGACTCTCTACTCCCAGTAGAAGCGGAGATATCGACGGAGAAAGGTTGGAAAACTTTAACCTTCGATATCTCCTAAACGGTTAGAGATACAGGCTTCGGACAGGTACCAAATTAAAGCCCTTTCAAAACCCTACATTTTGGACTACATGGACGACTCTCTACTCCCAGTAGAAGCGGAGATATCGACAGATGAAGATGGATATCGACGGAGAAAGGTTGGAAAACTTTAACCTTCGATATCTCCTAAACGGTTAGAGATACAGGCTTCGGACAGGTACCAAATTAAAGCCCTTTCAAAACCCTACATTTTGCACTACATGGACGACTCTCTACTCCCAGTAGAAGCGGAGATATCGACGGAGAAAGGTTGGAAAACTTTAACCTTCCATATCTCCTAAACGGTTAGAGATACAGGCTTCGGACAGGTACCAAATTAAAGCCCTTTCAAAACCCTACATTTTGGACTACATGGACGACTCTCTACTCCCAGTAGAAGCGGAGATATCGACGGATGAAGACTGGATATCGACGAAGAAAGGTTGGAAAACTTTAACCTTCGATATCTCCTAAACGGTTAGAGATACAGGCTTCGGACAGGTACCAAATTAAAGCCCTTTCAAAACCCTACATTTTGCACTACATGGACGACTCTCTACTCCCAGCAGAAGCGGAGATATCGACGGAGAAAGGTTGGAAAACTTTAACCTTCCATATCTCCTAAACGGTTAGAGATACAGGCTTCGGACAGGTACCAAATTAAAGCCCTTTCAAAACCCTACATTTTGGACTACATGGACGACTCTCTACTCCCGGTAGAAGCGGAGATATCGACGGATGAAGACTGGATATCGACGGAGAAAGGTTGGAAAACTTTAACCTTCGATATCTCCTAAACGGTTAGAGATACAGGCTTCGGACAGGTACCAAATTAAAGCCCTTTCAAAACCCTACATTTTGGCACTACATGGACGACTCTCTACTCCCAGTAGAAGCGGAGATATCGACGGATGAAGACTGGATATCGACGGAGAAAGGTTGGAAAACTTTAACCTTCGATATCTCCTAAACGGTTAGAGATACAGGCTTCGGACAGGTACCAAATTAAAGCCCTTTCAAAACCCTACATTTTTCACTTCATGGACGACTCTCTACTCCCAGTAGAAGCGGAGATATCGACGGAGAAATGTTGGAAAACTTTAACCTTCGATATCTCCTAAACGGTTAGAGATACAGGCTTCGGACCGGTACCAAATTAAAGCCCTTTCAAAACCCTACATTTTGGACTACATGGACGACTCTCTACTCCAAGTAGAAGCGGAGATATCGACGGATGAAGACTGGATATCGACGGAGAAAGGTTGGAAATCTTTAACCTTCGATATCTCCTAAAGGGTTAGAGATACAGGCTTCGGACAGGTACCAAATTAAAGCCCTTTCAAAACCCTACATTTTCACTACATGGACGACTCTCTACTCCCAGTAGAAGCGGAGATATCGACGGAGAAAGGTTGGAAAACTTTAACCTTCGATATCTCCTAAACGGTTAGAGATACAGGCTTCGGACAGGTACCAAATTAAAGCCCTTTCAAAACCCTACATTTTGGACTACATGGACGACTCTCTACTCCCAGTAGAAGCGGAGATATCGACAGATGAAGACTGGATATCGACGGAGAAAGGTTGAAATCTTTAACCTTCGATATCTCCTAAACGGTTAGAGATACAGGCTTCGGACAGGTACCAAATTAAAGCCCTTTCAAAACCCTACATTTTGCACTACATGGACGACTCTCTACTCCCCAGTTGACGGAAGATATCGACGGAGAAAGGTTGGAAAACTTTAACCTTCGATATCTCCTAAACGGTTAGAGATACAGGCTTCGGACAGGTACCAAATTAAAGCCCTTTCAAAACCCTACATTTTGCACTACATGGACGACTCTCTACTCCCAGTAGAAGCGGAGATATCGACGGAGAAAGGTTGGAAAACTTTAACCTTCGATATCTCCTAAACGGTTAGAGATACAGGCTTCGGACAGGTACCAAATTAAAGCCCTTTCAAAACCCTACATTTTGGACTACATGGACGACCCTCTACTCCCAGTAGAAGCGGAGATATCGACGGATGAAGGATGGATATCGACGGAGAAAGGTTGGAAAACTTTAACCTTCGATATCTCCTAAACGGTTAGAGATCCAGGCTTCGGACAGGTACCAAATTAAAGCCCTTTCAAAACCCTACATTTTGCACTACATGGACGACCTCTACTCCCATAGAAGCGGGATATCGACGGATGAAGACTGGATATCGACGGAGAAAGGTTGGAAAACTTTAACCTTCGATATCTCCTAAACGGTTAGAGATACAGGCTTCGGACAGGTACCAAATTAAAGCCCTTTCAAAACCCTACATTTTGGACTACATGGACGACCCTCTACTCCCAGTAGAAGCGGAGATATCGACGGATGAAGGCTGGATATCGACGGAGAAAGGTTGGAAAACTTTAACCTTCGATATCTCCTAAACGGTTAGAGATACAGGCTTCGGACAGGTACCAAATTAAAGCCCTTTCAAAACCCTACATTTTGCACTACATGGACTACTCTCTACTCCCAGTAGAAGCAGAGATATCGACGGAGAAAGGTTGGAAAACTTTAACCTTCCATATCTCCTAAACGGTTAGAGATACAGGCTTCGGACAGGTACCAAATTAAAGCCCTTTCAAAACCCTACATTTTGCACTACATGGACGACTCTCTACTCCCAGTAGAAGCGGAGATATCGACGGAGAAATGTTGGAAAACTTTTAACCTTCGATATCTCCTAAACGGTTAGAGATACAGGCTTCGGACAGGTACCAAATTAAAGCCCTTTCAAAACCCTACATTTTGGACTACATGAACGACTCTCTACTCCCAGTAGAAGCGGAGATATCGACGGATGAAGACTGGATATCGACGGAGAAAGGTTGGAAAACTTTAACCTTCGATATCTCCTAAACGGTTAGAGATACAGGCTTCGGACAGGTACCAAATTAAAGCCCTTTCAAAACCCCAAAACCCTACATTTTGGACTACATGGACGACTCTCTACTCCCAGTAGAAGCGGAGATATCGACGGAGAAAGGTTGGAAAACTTTAACCTTCCATATCTCCTAAACGGATAGAGATACAGGCTTCGGACAGGTACCAAATTAAAGCCCTTTCAAAACCCTACATTTTGGACTACATGTACGACTCTCTACTCCCAGTAGAAGCGGAGATATCGACGGATGAAGACTGGATATCGACGGGAGAAAGGTTGGAAAACTTTAACCTTCGATATCTCCTAAACGGTTAGAGATACAGGCTTCGGACAGGTACCAAATTAAAGCCCTTTCAAAACCCTACATTTTGGACTACAATGACGACTCTCTACTCCCAGTAGAAGCGGAGATATCGACGGATGAAGACTGGATATCGACGGAGAAAGGTTGGAAAACTTTAACCTTCGATATCTCCTAAACGGTTAGAGATACAGGCTTCGGACAGGTACCAAATAAAAGCCCTTTCAAAACACTACATTTTGGACTACATGGACGACCCTCTACTCCCAATAGAAGCGGAGATATCGACGAATGAAGGATGGATATCGACGGAGAAAGGTTAGAAACTTTAACCTTCGATATCTCCTAAACGGTTAGAGATACAGGCTTCGGACAGGTACCAAATTAAAGCCCTTTCAAAACCCTACATTTTGGACTACATGGACGACCCTCTACTCCCAGTAGAAGCGGAGATATCGACGGATGAAATGGTTGGAAAGAAAACTTTAACCTTCGATATCTCCTAAACGGTTAGAGATACAGGCTTCGGACAGGTACCAAATTAAAGCCCTTTCAAACCCTACATTTTGGACTACATGGACGACCCTCTACTCCCAGTAGAAGCGGAGATATCGACGGATGAAGGCTGGATATCGACGGAGAAAGGTTGGAAAACTTTAACCTTCGATATCTCCTAAACGGTTAGAGATACAGGCTTCGGACAGGTACCAAATTAAAGCCCTTTCAAAACCCTACATTTTGGACTACAATGGACGACTCTCTAATAGAAGGAGAAGCGTGAGATATCGACGGAGAAAGGTTAGAAAACTTTAACCTTCCATATCTCCTAAAACGGTTAGAGATACAGGCTTCGGACAGGTACCAAATTAAAGCCCTTTCAAAACCCTACATTTTGGACTACATGACGACTCTCTACTCCCAGTAGAAGCGGAGATATCGACGGGAGGGAGAGAAAGGTTGGAAACTTTAACCTTCGATATCTCCTAAACGGTTAGAGATACAGGCTTCGGACAGGTATCCAAATTAAAGCCCTTTCAAAAACCCTACATTTTGGCTACATGGACGACCCTCTACTCCCAGTAGAAGCGGAGATATCGACGGATGAAGGCTGGATATCGACGGAGAAAGGTTGGAAAACTTTAACCTTCGATATCTCCTAAACGGTTAGAGATACAGGCTTCGGACAGGTACCAAATTAAAGCCCTTTCAAAACCCTACATTTTGACTACATGACGACCTCTACTCCCAGTAGAAGCGGAGATATCGACGGAGAGGATATCGACGGAGAAACTTTAACCTTCGATATCTCCTAAACGGTTAGAGATACAGGCTTCGGACAGGTACCAAATTAAAGCCCTTTCAAAACCCTACATTTTGGACTACATGGACGACCTCTACTCCCAGTAGAAGCGGAGATATCGACGGATGAAGGATGGATATCGACGGAGAAAGGTTGGAAAACTTTAACCTTCGATATCTCCTAAACGGTTAGAGATACAGGCTTCGGACAGGTACCAAATTAAAGCCCTTTCAAAACCCTACATTTTGGACTACAATGACGACTCTCTACTCCCAGTAGAAGCGGAGATATCGACGGATGAAGGCTGGATATCGACGGAGAAAGGTTGGAAAACTTTAACCTTCGATATCTCCTAAACGGTTAGAGATACAGGCTTCGGACAGGTACCAAATTAAAGCCCTTTCAAAACCCTACATTTTGGACTACATGGACGACTCTCTACTCCCAGTAGAAGCGGAGATATCGACGGAGAAAGGTTGGAAAACTTTAACCTTCGATATCTCCTAAACGGTTAGAGATACAGGCTTCGGACAGGTACCAAATTAAAGCCCTTTCAAAACCCTACATTTTGGACTACATGGACGACCTCTACTCCCAGTAGAAGCGGAGATATCGACGGATGAAGGCTGGATATCGACGGAGAAAGGTTGGAAAACTTTAACCTTCGATATCTCCTAAACGGTTAGAGATACAGGCTTCGGACAGGTACCAAATTAAAGCCCTTTCAAAACCCTACATTTTGGACTACATGGACGACCTCTACTCCCAGTAGAAGCGGAGATATCGACGGAGGAAAGGTTGGAAACTTTAACCTTCGATATCTCCTAAACGGTTAGAGATACAGGCTTCGGACAGGTACCAAATTAAAGCCCTTTCAAAACCCTACATTTTGGACTACATGGACGACCCTCTACTCCCAGTAGAAGCGGAGATATCGACGGATGAAGGATGGATATCGACGGAGAAAGGTTGGAAAACTTTAACCTTCGATATCTCCTAAACGGTTAGAGATACAGGCTTCGGACAGGTACCAAATTAAAGCCCTTTCAAAACCCTACATTTTGGACTACATGGACGACTCTCTACTCCCAGAAGCGGAGATATCGACGGATGAAGGCTGGATATCGACGGAGAAAGGTTAGAAAACTTTAACCTTCGATATCTCCTAAACGGTTAGAGATACAGGCTTCGGACAGGTACCAAATTAAAGCCCTTTCAAAACCCTACATTTTGACTACATGGACGACTCTCTACTCCCAGTAGAAGCGGAGATATCGACGGAGGAAAGGTTGGAAATTTTTAACCTTCGATATCTCCTAAACGGTTAGAGATACAGGCTTCGGACAGGTACCAAATTAAAGCCCTTTCAAAACCCTACATTTGGACTACAATGGACGACCCTCTACTCCCAGTAGAAGCGGAGATATCGACGGATGAAGGACTGGATATCGACGGA
This sequence comes from Harpegnathos saltator, assembly GCF_003227715.2. NCBI lineage: Eukaryota > Metazoa > Arthropoda > Insecta > Hymenoptera > Formicidae > Harpegnathos > Harpegnathos saltator. Next base: position 1,352,385 of record NW_020230012.1, read on the forward strand.
GAAAGGTTGGAAATCTTTAACCTTCGATATCTCCTAAACGGTTAGAGATACAGGCTTCGGACAGGTACCAAATTAAAGCCCTTTCAAAACCCTACATTTTGGACTACAATGACGACCCTCTACTCCCAATAGAAGCGGAGATATCGACGGATGAAGGCTGGATATCGACGGAGAAAGG